>NW_023336188.1:507928-636175 GCF_012550715.1 Geosmithia morbida
AAAACCCCAGACAAGACCCCAGACAGAGGGTGTTACATGCTCCCCCCCCCCCCCCCCAAGCCTAATCATACGCAGCCTCTGATCCTCAATCGGGGCCCCAACCTCTCTACAATCCCTTTGCGAGATTCCCCGCGTTTATATCGACCATGGCTCGCCCCCACGCAGACGACGACGACGACGTCTCACCAACCCGGGTGGACCAAGCGCCCGAGCATCTGCCCGTCCAAGATGCCAACTCCCCCTCTACCTCGACAGCCACCCAGGACAAGTCCAACCCCGCCAACGGGATTCAGCCGCCTGCAGTGATGGTGCGCAATGCTTCCGAGACCTTGACTATCCGGCCCAAGGAAGACTCTGCCCCGCCAACCGACGACCGGCCGCACCCCTCAGACGACTTGCTTGCTGCTCCCGATGGATCGTCCAACCAGAAAGAAAATGGTGGCAAATCTCCCGCTGGCGAAGGAGCCGAGGATGAGACAATCGAGAGCCCGACCAGGCGCAGCGTTCAGTTCCGTCGCTCTGAACACCCAGAGCAGTCCGGGCACACCCGCCACAGCTCTCTCGATGGGTTCGAGTCCCCCGGCAAAGGAAAGGGGGGTACGTTCATGTCCATGATCAAGGCCATGGCCGGTAGCACCGGCCTGCAGAGCCCACGGTCTCCCAGCATGCCGCCCGACGAGTCAAGGCTCCAGCCGGCAGCCGAGTCTGCTGCGGCCTCCCGCTCCGGATCTCGTACCCTTGAACCGATGGTCGACGGCGTCTACGACGCCGATGCCGACGCCGAGCTTACGGCTGATGAGGCCAACATCCCAGACTCCGAGACCCCCAAGAAGAAGAAGAAGAAGAGGCAGAGGATGCGCCGCCACGGAAAAGATGCTCGGGCCGAGCCGCCGACGCCCAGTCGTTCAACCCATGGCGTGGATGCCCCTAACATGTCGAAGCGTCTTATGAGGCGTCGCGCGAGCATGCCTGACACCTCGGCTAGGGACCTCGGAATGTCTGACGATGAACTGGTACGTCAGCGTGACCGCCCATCCCTGTGGCGCCGTGGAGCCCCGTGGATGGATTCTGGCTCGCGTCCTGCGACAGACGTGGAAGATCACGAGAACACGTATGCCGTGGCACGCCGCCGAGGCCACCAGCGCCGCTCAACAGCTCTCGCGGGAGGCGCGATCTCGGACGGAGAAGCACTTGCCCCCAAACGTCCTATTTTCGGCTCCGAAAGGGCATCGACGTACGGCATCCACAAATGGAACCAGGTCAAGAAGACCCTCCGAGTTCTTCGCCAGAGGAAGGCCGAGCGTGTCGACTACTACAAATCGGCCGAGCTCATGGCTGAGTTGAGGGCCGGTGCACCGGCTGTGCTGATGCTCGCCAGCATGATCCAACGTGACGAGCATGGAAACAAGAGGATACCGGTGCTGCTGGAGCAGCTGAGGGTCCGTGCCGTCGACAGCTACCCCGAGGCTGACGAGGAGGAGACCAACAGCAACCGCCATTGGTACTTCGTCTTCGAGCTCGAGTACGGCAGTGGCCCCAGCAGGATGAACTGGACCATCACTCGGTCACTGGGCGACCTGTACAACCTGCACTTCCGCTACAAGTTCACTTCCAAGAACGACAAGTACATGCCCGGACGGCTGGATCGAGGTTCTCGGTATAAGCAGCCCAAGTTCCCGTACTCTGCGTTCCCGTACATGCGCGAAGCCCGCAACAAGAACGACAAGGGGGACAGCAGCGAAGAAGACGACCGAGCTAACATCAGTGGCGACGACATGGCCGTCCAGGTTCAGGCCGAGGACACCATTCCCGAGGAGGGAGGACGGCTGGCGGCCAGCGATGTCGAGGGCCCCCATGCTCACCGCCGAAAGAGGAGTCGCATAAACGCCATGGGTATGAGGAGACGCTCGACGGGAATAACGGACCCGGGGGATGCGTCCAATACCGAGGGCCAGTCCAACATGGACCCTGTTGCCCGTAAGAAGCGATACATTGACAAGCAGCGCCGCGTCCTGGAAAAGTACATTTCTGGAATGATCCGCTGGCTGATGTTCCGAGCTGAGAGTAACCGCCTCTGTCGGTTCCTCGAACTCTCCGCCCTGGGCGTGCGCCTTGCCGCCGAGGGTAGCTACCATGGCAAGGAAGGCTTCCTCCACATCCAGTCCTCCAAGGGCCTTGATTTCCGCCGCGTCCTGACGCCCGGCAAGGTCATCGACCGCCACACCAGCAAGTGGTTCCTGGTCCGCCAGAGCTACCTTGTGTGCGTCGAGTCACCGGAGAACATGAACATATACGACGTGTACCTCGTCGACTCCAAGTTCAGCATCATCTCCAAGAGGAGTCCGCCCAAGCAGATAGGCGCGTCGGAGAAGCAGAGCACCTTTGACCTCACCAAGGAGCACCCTCGGGAGAAGCACCACACGCTGACGCTGGCTACCTCTGAGCGCCAGGTACGTCTCTTCTCGCGCAACCAGAGTATCTTGAGGGAGTTTGAGGCCTCCATCAACGAGATGCTTCGCCAGACGCCCTGGTATCAGGAAAAGCGCTTCAACAGCTTCGCCCCCGTGCGCAACAACGTCTTTGCTCAGTGGCTGGTCGATGGTCGCGATTACATGTGGAACGTGTCGAGGGCAATCAACATGGCCAAGGACGTCATCTACATCCACGACTGGTGGCTGAGCCCGGAGCTGTACATGCGTCGACCGGCGTGCATCAGCCAGAAGTGGCGCCTCGACAGGCTGCTGCAGAAGAAGGCTCGCGAGGGCGTCAAGATCTTTGTCATCATCTACAGAAATGTGGAGGCTGCCATTCCGATAGACTCGGAGTACACCAAGTTCTCCCTCCTGAACCTGCATCCCAACATCTTTGTCCAGAGGTCCCCCAACCAGTTCAAGAAGAACCAATTCTTCTTTGCCCACCATGAGAAGATCTGCATCGTCGACCACGACGTGGCCTTTGTGGGCGGCATCGATCTCTGCTTCGGCCGCTGGGACTGCCCCCAGCACCCCATCACGGATGACAAGCCGACTGGGTTCGAGACCACCAACGTCCCCAAGGATGCGGATCACTGCCAGCTCTACCCCGGAAAGGACTACTCAAACCCTAGGGTCCAGGACTTCTATAAGCTCCACGAGCCCTACGCCGAGATGTACGACCGCAGCAAGGTCCCCCGCATGCCCTGGCACGACATCTCCATGCAGGTCGTCGGCCAGCCGGCACGCGATCTGACCCGTCATTTTGTCCAGCGTTGGAACTACCTCCGCCGGGGACGTAAGCCTACCAGGCCCCTTCCGTTCCTCCTGCCCGCGCCTGACGCCAATATGGATGAGCTGGAGGAGCTCGGTCTCACGGGCACGTGCGAGGTCCAGATACTGCGTTCCGCGTCAACCTGGTCCCTCGGCATCGAAGATACGGAGCACAGCATCCAGACGGCCTACATCAAGATGATTGAGGACTCGGAGCACTTCGTCTACATGGAAAACCAATTCTTCATCACCAGCACGGAGGCATACAATGTCCGCATCATGAACCGCATCGGCGATGCTCTGGTCGAGCGCATAATCCGGGCTCACGAGAATGACGAGGACTGGAGGTGCGTCATCATCATCCCGCTGATGCCCGGATTTCAGAACACGGTTGATCAGCAGGACGGGACGAGTGTTCGTCTCATCTTGATGTGCCAGTACTGCAGCATCAGCCGAGGCGAAAATTCCATCTTTGCACGCCTGCGTGCCGCTGGCATCGAGCCTGATGACTACATCAGCTTCTACTCCCTCCGCCAGTGGGGCATCATGGCCAATGACGCCCTGGTGACGGAGCAGCTCTACATCCACGCCAAGGCCATCATTGTGGATGATCGCGTGGCCCTCATCGGCTCCGCCAACATCAACGAACGGTCCATGCTGGGCTCCCGCGACTCCGAGTGTGCAGCCATTGTGAGGGACACCGACATGCTGTGGTCTACCATGGCCGGCAAACCGTACCAGGTGGGCCGCTTTGCCTACACCCTCCGCATGCGTCTGATGAGGGAACACCTGGGCCTGGATGTCGACGAGATTCTGGAGCAGGAGCGCCAGGAGGAGATGGACGGCGGGTCGTTTGAGGACGAGATGAACCAGATTTACCAGGAAACGGGTGGCGAGGATGCCGCTGCCTCTACAGCTGCCGGTCCGAGCTCCTCCTCTCCCGGGGGACACAGTCCCGTCCAACGTCCCCACAGCTTCAACGCTGGGCTGGATGTGGAGGATGTCCGTGCTTCTGTCGACCTGGATGTTCCATCCACGGCCAAGGGTAAGGAGCCCATGCTGGACCGCCGGGCCGAGGACGAGAAGCATCAGGATGATGTGACGGGCTACGGTCCAGATCACTGGAAGGATGCTGAGAAAACTGGCTGTGACCAAGGTCGCGACTCAGTCATCGTCAGTGGTGACGAAGTTCTCGTGCACGGCATTGACGCTCGAGGAAAGGGTTCGTTGGATGCGCCCAAGCCGGGCCACCACCAGCGGGGGCCGCCGATACCCGAGGGCAGGTCTGTGGATGCTGCCGAGGCAAACAATGCTGTGAGCGAGGATATTCCCCCGATGCCCTCCTCTGGCCGTCGGACGACGGAGCAGCTCGGACTGCCCCGCGTCGCGCAGCCGCCAACTCTCCCCGTGGCCGACGACGACACAGACATTGGCGGTCTCCCGGCTCATACCGATCCCAGTACCGGCCGCCCCGTCAACAGCACAGTCCACCCAATGGCGGCTGACATCAAGCTCGTCCACATCGACAAAGACTGCATGGCTGACCCCATATCCAACTCCTTCCTGGACGAAGTCTGGGACAGGGCGGCTACAAACAACACCATGCTCTACCGTCGCGTCTTCCGCTGCATGCCCGACTCCACCGTGGCCACCTGGGATGATTACCGCGACTTTGCCGCATACCAGGATCGGTTCCAAGCCAAGATGGACGGCCGCGCCAACGGCGACGAGTGGGACACCAAGTCGGAAGGCCAGCAGACCACTACCGAAAAACCTCATATTGTCGTGCCAAACGGTGGTAATAAGGAAGAGCTCAACGAGAAATTACAGGGAGACGGGGAGAAGCAGCAGCAGCCGCAATCGTCAACGCCGCGCCTGACTCTGGATACGAGCGGCGCAACAGATCAGCGGCCCACCTCGCGTACTACGCAGGAGGGCCTGTCTCCCTCATACTCACCAGGAGGCGTGCCGTTCCCGACCCTGGAGTCACCCGGCGCGAGCGGCGGCGCGAAGCGCGAGCGGCGTACTACGTTTTCCAACCTGCCCAAGCCGTCGGCCAAGGACATGGCCCGACAGCCATCCAACTCTGCAGATGCGCCCAGGCGGGGACGCAGGGGCACGACCAGGAGCAGCCGGCGCGAGTTCACCATCGACGACATGCCCTCGCGCGCAGAGGCCGAGGAGCTACTCAACATGACGCAGGGCCACCTGGTGCAGTTTCCGCACGACTGGCTGCTTGCCTCGGATATCAAGGGTAACTGGAGCTACCAGGTCGACAGCGTTGCCCCTCTGGCTATCTAGTAAGTTTCATCTGCCTTCCTGCCTCCATGCCAAACCAACCAACCGACCAACCCCTCCTTTGACAATGAGCTAACAACCTCGTAGCGACTAGCATGGCGTTTTGGGGTTCTTGCTGCATAGTGTGTGCGTGTGTTAATGCATCGTTGACGGAGTTTTCATCTCTTTTTTTGGCCCGTTCTTTCTCCCCCCGCTTTTGTTTTTCTTTCGTTCCTCAGCATCAAAAGTACGAGCAATTCGGCTTCGAAAAAAAACAACCACTACGCTCCCGGTTGGAAGAAGAGAGCGGTTGCGAAGCATATATAGTGGACTCATGCCCATTACTGTTTTGCCCGTTTTGCTTTCGTTCACTAATACTCTTTTTATATAGACTTTATACTTGATATTACACGTCTTCAGTAGAAAATAAAAACAAAATTGTACATGGATCTCGAGACTGAACAGGAGGTTGTACATGGAGTGTACGATGTAAAGGAAGGCAAGCAGGCAAAGGAGTGCTATACACGCTCGCTGACCCAGATGGCGCCACGGCAACCAGCACGAATGACGTTGGTAAGGAGCCAATGCGGCTCAGCCTTCTGGGAATCATGCTCGACGGCATGGTCCAGATGCTCGAGCTCCTCGTCGCGGATCCTGCGCAGGGTGCTGATGAGCTCGCGCAGGTCGTCACCGACATCGTACCCCTCCTCCTGCCACTGGGTGACCATCTCGAGCAGGCTCCGGATCTGGGCGTTGTAGTGGCCGCCAATCTCCGTCTCGACGGCCTCGGTGCAGGCCATGGCGGCCTCGCGGCCCATCATGGCCGTCGACCAGCCTAGGCCGGAAGACATGAGCGTCCACAGCGGGTACAGGACCGTGGGGCGCACGCGGTGCCGGTGGATCAGCTTGTTAAAGGTGTCGAGGTGGCCGGCCTCCTGGTCGTACATGTGTGCCATGAGGGGGCGGAGATGGGGGTGATTGCGGACGAGGATGGGAGTCTGGGCCGTGTAGATGCGTGTTGCTGCTACTTCGCCGGTCTGGTTGACGCGGAGCTGTTTGTTTCCCGTCAGCTATGTGTAACCCTTTCCCTTTTCTCCTCTGGGGGGGAGTCTGGGGGAGGAGAGAGAGTAGTCTGTACTGCTGAAGAGAGAAAGTCTTGCTGTTCCCTGGTCAGAGGCTTGAGCTTCTTCTTCTGCGAGGAGCTATTATCTGACGAGAGCCATCGGGGAGAAGAAAAAGAAAAAGAAGCAGAGACGCAGCAGCGTGTCCTGCACGGAGCCGACCGGGCTACCGGCCTGGAAATTTGCCGTATGACCACCATTTTCGAGTATAGGGGATCGGTATCGTTCACATCGGGGGGCGGCGGGACATGATCATGACGGGAGAGGTGGTATGATGATGCCGTCGAAACATTGAACTTTCTCGGCCGAGCAGCTCCGCGACGAAGCTTAAGTGGGTCTACTATTTAGACTACGAGCAATCTGTACTGATGTGTACGGAGTACGGAGTACTATTACTACTATTGCTGTGGCATGTGCAGCGCAGGACAGCCAACTGCAGGTACAAGTTACACACATGCCTTCAAGGGTTAATCCGGATCAACTGATTTTCCACCGCCGATGCTGAGTGACGGCTTGCTGGTGGCACCCAATCAGACACGCGCCTTCCTTCGCCTTGGAGGCGTTGCGCCCTGGCGAAGAGGGAGAAGAAGTTGACCGTACAATCTTTTCTTCTTACTTTTTTTTCCTCTTCGGGCTCATTTTTGTCTCTTCTTTGAACGCATATAATATATTCTACCTCTTCCTCTATTCCAAGCCAAGCTTCGGCGCCATCATCCTCCATCTTCCTCCCAGAGTTCAGCCCTTCCTTGGGTCTCTTGCTATCCCTGACGGGGTTTGCCGCACGGAAGCTGCGTGATACTCGAAGACGATACAGAGATCATGGCCGACATCGATGACGATCTCCTTGATCTCGCGGGAGGAGATTCGGGGGATGAGGGCTCTGTTAGCGAGAGTAGGGGACGGTCCGAGTCGCCGCGGCCGAGCAAGAAGTCGAAGCGCAGCGGTAGGCAGGACGATTCCGACGAGGATGGCGAGGCGTGAGTGATTTTGCCAACCCCACCCCCTCTTCTCTGGTAGATGCGCGGCTTCGAGGCTGGAGGCACCTTCCAGCCAGGTGGAAAGATGCGTTGGGCTGATAAGAAAAAACTACCTGCGGACAGCAACTCTGACCCTGGAACACCAAACTCGCTCGAGTCCGCGCCGATGGACGAGTCCGATTCCGAAGACGAGCCGCAACGCGGGCGTGGTGGCGATACCGATGGCGACGGCAAGTACCCGGTCGAGGGCATGTACATCAGCCATGCGGAGAAGGCGGAAATCATGGCGCTCCCCGAGCTGGAGCGAGAGCAGATCATCGCGGACCGCATGACGGAGATTGACCGGCAGAGGCAGAACCGGCTGCTGCGCCAGATGGTGGAGAACGAGGAGCGTAAGCACGTCAAGAAGAAGAGGAGCGCCGACACGGCGGAGCTTGAGGACGCCGCCAGCCGCAAGACGTCGCGGCAGCGCACGGTAGGAGGCAAGGGCGAGACAGCCATGGACTCGCTGCGCCGGGCGCGTGCAGAGAAGCAGAAGCGCAGGGAGGACGCCGAGCAGCGCCGCAGGGGTGGCTCATACTCGCCCGATGGCAGGCGGTCGCCAGACGACAACGAAAGTGACGTCGGAGGCAGGGACGACAGTCGAACCCCCGAGGCCGAAGGCGAGCGCAAGACCCCTCCCGCGGAGCTGCGCGACTACGATCGCGTACGCCTGGGCAGAAACGAGTTCGCCCAGGTCTGCCTGACCCCGGGCTTCGAGGCCTCCATCACCGGCTGCTATATCCGTATCGCGCTCGGCCCTCACCCGGAGACGGGTATCGAGCAGTACCGCATGGCCGTCATCAAGGGCTTCACCACCGGGAAGCCTTATGCTCTGAACGGACCTAACGGGAGCTTCATCACGGATCAGTATGCCCGTGCGGCGCATGGCAAGGCCGTCAAGGAGTTCCCTTTCATTGCCGCCTCGAGCGGGAAGTTTACAGAGGTAATGCGCTTTCCCAGATTTACTTGCATTTTTTTTTTTTTTTTTTTGCTGACCCTCGTCATTTTTTTGTCTCCAGAGTGAGCTCAACCGATACACGGTGGCTTGCCACAATGAAGGCGTGACATTGCCCACGAAGGCATACCTATCCGACAAGATTGACGACATTAACGGGCTCATCAACCACCGCTGGACCAATGAGGAGATCAAGGCCAGGCTGGCGCGCAAGAACGAGCTGAGGAAGCGTTTCGACCCGGCGGAGCGGGAGCGTGTGGCCCGGCTGCTGGAGGAGGCGCGCGAGGCGGGAGACGACGCCCGGATGGAGGAGCTGCAGGAGCAGCTGGACAAGATGGGCTCCCAGCGGCTGGCCTTCCGGACGAGCCTCTCGCAGCCCAACAAGAGCTCGGGGTCGGGGACCGACGCAGCGGTCAAGCGTCAATCAGAGCAGGACCGGCTGGCCGAACGCAACCGTGAGAACCGCCGGCTCAACGCCGAGGCCGTCCGCAAGGCACAGCTCAAGGAAAGGGCTAGGTCGCGCGGCATCGAAAAGGCCATCCAGCGCGGCGAGCTGGTCGAGGACGACCCGTCGAGGCGCGTCAAGACAAAGGCCAAGTTCATACACGACATCAACGACCCGATACCTGGCAGCGAGAAGAAATCGGCCGACGGCGACAGCGGTGCCAGCACACCCGCCAACGGGACGCCCAAGGCCATCACCAAGTCGATGCCCGCGCACCTCGCCAAGCTGCACCTCGAGAAGCACTCGGAGAATAAGGGCCTGCCGACTGTCCACAAGCCTCTCATGGATGACGATATTATTGGGGCTCTCGACTTGGACATTGATGTTGAAATATAAACGCGCTTCTCTTTTTCTTCTTCGCGTTTCTCCACTATCTCCGCCAAGGATGGTATGCCTGCAGACCGGGGGATTTGTATGGTCAGCAGAGGCACAGAGGTTTACTCTACGAAGTAGACAGGAAAATAACTTGACGATCAGTAAAGGAGTTATTCGTGGCAGGGGGGGGGGGGCGAAACAGACTATTAGGCAAAGGTTGGGTCCGTCTCGGAAACATACAAACTTGTATTATTTGTTTATCTACATACACACATGCACGCACGCACGCACGCACGCACGCACGCACGCACAACAGGTGCATCTATACTACACATTGGAATAAAGGTATAAAGCAATACTAATATCGGCTTACCATATTCGACGTCCGTTCTGTTTTCATTGCGATCAGGCCCTCTTTGGAGCAGAGGCAAAGATATTGGCCAGCTGCTTGTCCAACCAGGCCACATCTTCCATGTTGCCCGGGGGTCCGCCGGCCCAATGACCCCAGACGGAGGGGTAGATGTCGAGCTGGCCGATGCCGGGGCTCATGGACTGGACCTCGTGCTCCGAGTCTTCTGGCCTGTTGCAGACAAGTAGGTATGGAACGACGATGTATATAGGGAAAAGCGGGTGAAGAGGGGACTTTAGCATACTTACGGGAAGTAAAGGTCCGTCTTGCTGGGAAGGACGAGGGTCTTGGCTCTTATGGCGGCCATGGCAGCGGCAAAGTCACCGTTGTAGGGCTCCTGGGCGCTGACGTCGCCAGCCTGCCAGGTATGCAGCATGACGAGCAGGTTGTCCGGGTGCTTTCCGAGGGCCCAGGCCTCCCAGAAGTTGACGAGGAAGTCCTCCATGTCGCTGGCGCCGTAGAACTTCCTGTGCAGCTCTTGGCGGTAAAAGGTCTGGGAGAAGCCCCAACCGGCATAGACGCGACCAAAGGCCTTCAGGCCGACGGTCCTCTCCTCGGACGACCATGTCCTGGCGGCGGCCTCGTCGGTGGGCCCGGCACCCCCGGACGACGGTATCCCGGCCGAGCTCAGGCCCCTGGCGGCCAGCAGGGCGGCCTTCGCACCCTCCAGGAAGACCTGGTTGTGCAGCGATGTCTTGGCGGCGCCGCAGAAGGGCACGCAGATGTCCATCATGTCGGGGAACTGCGTGGCCCACTGGAAGGACTGGGCGGCACCCATGGACCAGCCCAGAACAGCGCGGATGTGTCTGATGCCCAGGCCCTGGGTGACGAGGAGGTGCTGGGCGCGCACGTTGTCGTACAAGGTCACGTCCGGGAAGGGGGAGGGGGGATCGGCCGTGCTGGCCCAGTTGGACGGGCTGACGGACTGGCCGTTGCCGATGAGGGCCGGGATGACGATGAAGTACCTGGACGGGTCGAGCGTCTTTCCGCCACCGACGAGCCACTCGTTGTCCGATATAGAGCCTGAGAACCAGGTTGGGTATACCACTGCCGGGGACGAGGCGTCGCCAAAGGTCCGGTAGGAGATCCAGGCCGATGGGATGGTGGCGCCGGACTGCAGGGTGAAGTTTCCTAGGCCGAATGTCTTGATGTCGCTCATACTTGTGGTGCTCTCTGTTCTTTATTGTTGTTGTGTGTTTCATGTGTAAGTGGGATGTGACGATGTACGAGAGGGGTAGCGGGGGACAGAAAGAGAGAGAGATAGGGGGGGGGTGAGGAAGGAGAATGATGATAACGCATGGGGGAAGAGGGGGGGAGCCGACGAGGGGAAAGTTGGCTTGGACTTGTTGGGCATGTATGGATCGGTTCCTTGTATGTTACTGACGGTTTACAACGGTACCAGCAGTGTACATGGTGGATTGTCTAGACGTTCTCGATGGTGTGTATACGCATCATTGTATATTACGACAACACTCTCACACGGAGATTCACGTTAGGGCTCGCGTGAGCGTCACTGGATGCAGTTTGAGAAGCGTATTCTCATCAGCTCGTCATTGCCACATCACTGTCACGCCGGAAATGCCAACTAAAGACGCCGGATAGCGACGACATTGATAGAGTTGATAGTGTGTTGATAATGCCTTCAAGTCAGAGTACTGCTGGTTGAGTGTGCGATACGTTCACCAGATGAAGTGGGCCGACTTCCGCAGAGAAGGAGGGGAGGAAGAAGGAAGGATGATTCCCTATCTAACCTTTACCGTCCCTCTCCTCATCATGCGCAGTATTGCCCGGTACCGATAACCTTGATATGCATCCGTACAAAAGGCCGAAGCCGCACCGGAAGAGGGAAGGGGCCCCGAGCGATTACGCCCTTTCCCCTCATCCTTCATATATATCCAGGGTGACCCCCCTCTTTTCGCCGATCTATCGGTAGACGAGGAGATACTAGTAGAATGCTGATAAGACCTTCTGTCCCCAATCTCGTCTACTTCATTGCAGAAGATACATGCACTCTCTTCTGCAGCACGAGAAAGCATCATTCATACTCTGGACCGCAAGTCTGTGTGCTCATCTTCTCCTACCCTCTCTCCTATCAACATATACATATAAGGCCCTCCACCATGCCCGGTAAGATCCGTACGGCCGTGAGCGTCGATCTCAACCGCCCCGCTGAGGAGCAGCCGAATCTCCATGTAAGTGACGGCGGGGTGGGCAGTTTGCAGCATATCACACCCATCTGACTAGCAGGCTGTCGAATAGAACAGATGGCACCCCGATGGTGAGCTGAAACCTCTCCTGTTTCCGTCGACTCCCAACTGACACGCACACAAGTCCCGTCTTGCGCATCCATAAATGATGGCGAGACGGTCAAGATTGAGTGCGTCGACTGGACGGGAGGTCAGATCAAGAACAATGACTCGGCGGACGACATCCTCAACGTCGACCTGACAAAGATCCATTACCTCTCCGGTCCATTCGAGATCAAGGGAGCCGAGCCCGGCGATGTTCTCGTCATCGAGATCCAGGACGTCCAACCCTTTGAGGACGAACCCTGGGGTTTCACCGGCATCTTTCAAAAGGACAATGGCGGTGGTTTCCTAGACGAGCACTATCCCCATGCGTGAGTCTGACACAAAGGCCCTCTCCATCTAGATATGTAGACTGATAGATGTCCTGTTGCGGGAAAACCCCCCTCCGAAAAACAGCGCCAAGGCAATCTGGGACTTTGAAGGCATACACTGCACGTCCAGACACATCCCGGGCGTCAAGTTCGCCGGCCTGATCCACCCGGGTATCCTGGGCTGCGCCCCCTCCGCCGAGGTCCTCCAGGAGTGGAACCGCCGCGAGGCAGAGCTCATCAGCACCACGGATCTCACCCGCATCGTCGCCCAGCCACCCAACGCTCAGAATGCGCACGCCGGGTCGGCGGACGAGACCCTCAAGGCCAAGATTGCCGCCGAGGGCGCACGAACCATCCCCGGACGTCCGGAGCACGGCGGAAACTGCGACATCAAGAACCTCTCCAGGGGGAGCAAGGTCTACCTGCCTGTTCACGTGCCCGGTGCCAAGTTTAGCGTTGGAGATTTACACTTTTCCCGTGAGATCCTTTCCCTATACGAGTACTCCGAAGGATCCAAAAGTGCTGACCGAAGCGTGTGCGTGTGCGTGTGCGTGCGTGTGTGCGCGTGCTGCAGAGGGCGATGGAGAAATCTCCTTTTGCGGAGCCATTGAGATGGCCGGCGTCATCACCATCAACTTCAAGGTCCTCAAGGACGGCCAGAAGCACTTGGGCATGACGGGCGGTCGCTCCCCAATGTATATCCCCGGTCCTGTACAGCCTCAGTTTGGCCCCGGCAGGATGCTATACTTTGAGGTCAGTGCCTTGGATTGTCTTACACAACTATCAGATCCACATGTGGGGGGTCACACATCTGACACCTGGAACACAGGGCTTCTCCGTCGATGAATCCGGAAAGCAGCATTACATGGACGCGACCGTGGCATATCGCCAGACCTGCCTCCGTGTGATCGAGTATCTCCGACGCTACGGCTACGACGACTACCAGATCTACCTGCTGCTGAGCTGTGCTCCTGTCGAGGGCCACATTGCCGGCATCGTCGATGTGAGTGAAGCCATCATCCTGTCCTAGATTATCAATCGCGTTACGGTGTATGCCAATATGTTGCTCACAACGTACGGCACAGATCCCCAACGCCTGTACGACAATGGGTCTCCCCCTCGACATTTTCGACTTTGACATCCGGCCGGAAGCCAAGGTTGAGAAGCTTCAGATTGCGCCGCCACCCATTTCCAAGAAGGAAGGCTAGGACCAATCGTCGTTTTGATGAGGATCCGTTCAGTAAGGACTGTTGTTGAATCTTGTGTGACCTGACCTAGTAGGGTGACTGGAACTTCTCCTTCTACCGGAATCATGTCTTTCTTTCTCTCTTTCTTTTCTTGCTCTCGAATCACAAGTTCCCTTTCATGACCCTCACAGCTTGAGCTTCTTGGCGTCACTAAAGTAATCAAACCTCCCAGCCCTAGTGTAGACGAAGAGAAAGAAGGACCCGACAACGGTGAGCACCAAGGACTGAGCAGTGGACCGTATGTCCTCCCACAGTGCGCCCAAAGCAGTCGTCTGCCTCCTCGCGACGGTCTGCCTGCCGTCCAGCTCATCTTCCCAGCGGCTGCACACCTGGAGGAAGACTCTCGGGTCGTCGGTGATGACGCCGTCGAAGAGACGGGTGGCCAGGTCGTCGGGGGAGGGCGGCGTCCTGGCGTCACCGTCATCGGACGCGCTCCTGCGCACGCACCACTCCATCCACGACTCGTCGTTGACGGTCCACGTGAGCATCGGCCTCTGGGCGGCGTGCACGTCTTCGAGGAAGCGGGTGCCCTGGGCGCCGCCGCCCAGGGCGCGGTGGAGGACGCTCATGCCCAGTCCCGGGATGGGCAGGAAGTGTCGGGCGAAGCCGAGGTGGAACCCGACGAGGCTGGCCGGGTGGGTTGGGAGGAACTCGTGAGCGGCTTGGATGGTCCTTGCCTTTGTGTGGTGTGGTGGGTCAGTCTCATGCGCGGGCGCGGATGCAGTTGGGGCTCTCTCGAGAACTCACGTTCCAGCATGCTACGAGGACACGCTGGTCCCACGGCTTGGACGTCTCCGTGACGCTGTCCAGGGTCTCCTTGGTCGCCGCGAGCAAGTCGTTTGGATCGTCGTCGGGCTACATGGCAGGTCAGTTCCAGTCCGTCCGGGCATTCCTCCAAGGTGAAACGGGACTCACCTTGACATCCAGGACGACCCATATGTCTTCCAGACCAGGCTTACACAGCCAGGAGAGCACATCGCGCAGCCTGGCCATGGGCTCACGGGGCTCCCTCAGCGTCTCGAGGGTGGAGAGGTACTCCCAGTCGCAGTCGGCCACCTTTTTATCCACGCCAAAACACCTCTTCAAGGTTGGGTCCTGTTTACACGGCTGTCAGACGCATACACACGCACACACACTCTCACAATCATACGAGGCAAAAAAAAAAAAAAGGCAAGGAACCTACGTGAGAGAGGACAACAACGCCATCCGCAGAAAGATGGATATCAATCTCGACAGCATGGGCACCGACCTCCACCGCCCCGCGAACTGCAGCCATCGAATTCTCCGGGTATGCAGCCTTGTAGCCTCGATGGCCAATGGCCTGTGGCAGATGTCGATCATGTTTACGTGTCGATGCTATAGCCTTGGCAAAGGTAGCTTTTTTTCCCCTCTCTCTATCAGCCTCCCTTTTCTCTACTTATATCAACCGTTCGGATTCAAACACACACCTTTTGGAAACGACGTAAACCCCCCCTGCTGCAGCAACGGTTTCGTCTCGGTTGTCATGGTGAGCGGTTTAGATGTGTTCCAGATGTTGTAGTTTCGAAGTCAGCCGTCTTGTACAGGTATGTATGTATAGCGTTTTATTCATATAGTCTGGGCAATTATACTGATTCAGAGAGTATCCGAAGAGAGAAGGAGAGGGAGATGGAGAGAGAGAGAGAGAGAACAATGAGACGATTTTTAAGAGAAGAGCTCAAACAGGTACCGGCTATGACGGGTTCCTGCCCGTCTTTAGGTATGCACGGGTTAGCAGTTACATGCAGTACGGAGTGCTACTCTACGAGTACGAGTCCACGCTCCCCAGAATTTGCGGGCCCGGACAAGTCAGCATCGGAGCTTACGGCAATTCAGATCCGAGGAGAGGGAGGAAACAGAGAAAAAAAAGAAGAGGGTACAAAAAAAAAAGGGACCTGGAATCGGATGCATCTCGCAATTTTTCAAGGATCCGAGTGGTCGAGTGAAGGGAGGAGGAGGGTCCGGGGTGTACGCTTATAACCTGCATTGCATAGAAAACTTTACCTGTTCTGTACAGCCACGAGTCTGCGTTACGTGTTATAAACAGACTGGGGGACTGGGGGGATGTGAGTGATGATGTGTGCAATAGATGAGTTCTGTTTGTGTGTGCGTGCGTGCTAGATTTGGCTGAAGAAGAAGTAGGAATTTTTTTTTAGAAAGAAAAGAAGAAAAGGAAACTGAGATTTGGGCACTTTGCTTGCCTTGACCTATACGCCCTGCTTCGCCCTGCTTTGAAAATGAGATGAGACATGGAAAAAAAAAAAGGAGATGAAGAAAAAAAGCGACTATGTGAACCAGGATCAGAGAGGAAACGTATCCAATCCTTCCAGAATGAATCCTTCACCACTGATACTACCAGGGTAGTCAAGAGTCAGACCTAGCTCCGAAGGCGCCACGTCCTCTCCTGAGCTGAGGCTCTCGTCACTTAGGCTCACCACGCTCTGCGGCTTAGCACCCTCGGGCTTGTCGACGGCAGGGCCATCACCGCCCGCACCACCGCCGTTGCCAAAGTCGACGATGCTGAAGGTGCTCAGGTCCCACGAGTCGGGCGACCACTCGCCGTGGCCGGCCATGTGCTGAGGGGGCGGCGGCGGCGGCGGGACGGCGACGTCGTCGCTGCCGGTGAAGCCACGCCCGCCGTAGATGGCGTCGTACACGTTGTTCATGCCGCCGTCCATGGTTCCCAGGAGCATCTCCCACTCCGCACCGGACACGGGGGGATCCTGGTGGTGCTTGGTGGCTGCCAGGGGCAGGCAGTGCTGCTGATGCGGCATGGAGTGTGCTGGCGGTGGCGGTGGCATGGCGCTTCCGCTGTGCTGCTGCTGCTGCTGCTGCTGCTGCAGGGGAGGTGACGTGTGTCGGGACGGAGACGGTGTACTGTTCAGGGACAGGTAGTCTAGGTTCTGGCGGCCATGCTGCTGCTGCTGCTGCTGCTGCTGCTGCTGCTGTTGCATGGCCGAGTGGCGGTGGTGGCGTTGGTGGAACGAATCAGACGCGTGCGATACAGAGTGCCGCATGCGGTTATCATGCTGCAGCAGGTCGGCGTCTGGTTCGGCGAGATTGGGCATCGTCATGCGACGCATCCTCTCCTGGTTGTTCGGGTGCGCATCGCCGTCGTCAGACTCCTCGAAGAGGGACCTGGGCTTCCTGGCTGCCAGTGACCGGCGGGCAGAGTACATGGAGAGGCCGTCGCTCGGGCAGGGGGAGGATGACGAAGCGGCAGGCGTCGCATTCGGATGGCTGTCCATGCCGCTGACCGAGATGAGTCGGCTGGCAATCTTCCTGAACTGCTCCGAACCAGCCGAGGTCTCGGCGCCGTCAACGAACCGGATGACGGCGTTGACCAGGCGCTCGTCCTCGCGCATGAGCTTGCTGTCCTTCTTGAGGCCGATGGCCCGGTACAGCAGCGTCATGCCGCACATGGTGAGCAGGTCGCTGCGGTTGAAGCAGAAGGAGAAGATCATGTGGCGCTCCTCCAATAGCTCGACGATCTGCACAATGTGCTTGCTCGACTCGCTGATGGCCAGCAGGGCCGGCGCGGCCTTGTGGCCCAGGCTGGAGCCGACGGCGGGGCGGTAGATCAGGGTACGGATGAAGTGGTAGGCCAGGGACAGGAGCGGCGAGCGGCTGCCCGTAACGTCGGTCGACGGCTTGCCCTGCACAAAGTTGAGCCTCAGGTGGTTCGGCAGATTGTCGCACCACACGTCGAGCTCCGTGCCGAGGGCATCCATGCGCTGCAGCGACAGCTCAGCCGACGAAGTGGCAGGGTAGTTGGTCGCCAGGACGCGGGCGAGGATGCGCGAAGCCCGGAACAGGGCCAGCGCATTGGACAGGCGAGTGGACTCGCCCGGAAGCGTAGGTTGAAAGCCCTTCTCGGTGACGTACTCGTCGTCTGTGTCCGAAGGGTACTCGACCTGCACGTCCTCTTCCTTGAGGAGCTTGGGCAGACCCAGTGTGGCGGCGGTGAAGCTGATAGGACATGTTAGCAGGCAGAAGAAAGAAGAAAAAAAAGAAAGAAGTAGGCGTGGATGAGTGTTGAGGATATGGGGGGGGGAGGCTTACCAGTCGAGCGTGTACAGGGTCCAGAAGACCTTCTTCCTCGTCTCGGCCGTCAGGGCGCCAAAGGAGAAGCGCTTCTGGCTCTGGTGAAGGCCGAGCCTATGAGACAGGCCGACGGCGATGGCCTTGTAGTGCTGGAGCTTGCGGTAGTCGGCCCTCATGGTGCAGTACATGATGGCGAGGATGAGGCCCTTGAGGGTCTCGACCGAGTCCTCGTTGAGCAGCTGCTCGAGCGACTGGTTCCACTGAGCCTCGCAGGCGTCCAGCTGTGCCATGTCGGGCGACTCCTGCGACAGGCCGGCGATGCTGAAGACGAGGTAGAGCAGTGCATTCTTGTAGCTGCTCTTGATCTTGGCCGGGTCGGACACGAACTCTTCGTAGATCCGGAGGAAGGTGGGCTTGTGCAGGACCGGGAAGAGGGGCGCCCACTCCTGGAAGTAGACGTTGACGCAGCGATCGGAGAAGAGCCTGGGAGGGGGGACGAGGTCCTTCTGCGGTGGTTGGGGCGAGGCGGCGGAGGCGGCGGAGTTGACCAGAGGCGTCACCCCCTTGATGTGGAGGAAGTCTTCGGGCGCAAAGTCGCAAGGCGGCTTGCCCGACTCTTGAAACCTACGCTTGAAGGCCTCTACACGGCTGTCAGAGAGGGAGCACAAGCACCTGTCCCCTGGTCTCTCTGTACCCGAAAGGAGAGTGTGTACTCTGGGAGAGAGAGAGAGGGGAGAGGAAAGATAGAGAACATACCGATAAATGCCCGTCCACTCGACGGCCCCATAAAGTAAGAGTCCGACCCGTCCACCTGCAGCATTAAAGGCGACGAGTGCACATAGAAGGTATCCTCGTTGGGCGGCTGTATCGGGTCCCTTCTCGAGTCCGGCGAGTCCGAAGATGAAGGGGGGGTAGGCCTGTTGGCATGCATCCTCGAGAGCATGTCGATCTTCTCGTCCTTCTCGTCGAGCAGATCCTTGAGCTCGCGGACCTCGGTCTCGAGCGCCCGCACGCGCTCCTCGAGAGACTCTGTGTATCCCCTGGGAAAGGCTCGACGGCTGAGCTTGTCGCTTGTGCGGCACTCGAAGCCCACGCTGGAGCATTGCGAGCACGTGGGCCGGACGCCATCGCAGCGAATCTTTTTACTCCGGCACCTGTCGCAGGCCTGGGCGATGCGACTCTGAGCTGTGGTGCCCACCTTGATGACCTTCATGGGTAATATACCAGGCATTTTGGCGGTACTGAGTTCTGTGTTGTGTTGTGTTGTTATGTGTGTTGTGATGTGCGTGCGTGCGTGCGTGCGTGCGAGCGTGTGTGTGTGTGGGGGGGGGGTAGGTATCTTGGCAAGAAACTTTTTCCTGTCAAAAAAAAAAACCGAGGGATCGATCGGTCGAATCGGGTTCGGATGTCTCCTTCAGCACAGTTCAGTCAAGAAACCTTTGCTGCGCAGGTGCTGAGTAGGAGCCTGCGGTTGGAATAATGTACTGGCGTGTGTGCGCGTTCAGATCTCTCTCTCTCTCTCTGTTTGGTTTCAATAAGGAAGCATCGGACAGGAAAGAGGAAGAAGAGAAAGATAGTTGGAATGGGTGGAGAGGGGTAGAAGAAGATATTACAGGTAGGAAGAAATATACATAAAAAGGAGAGTATATTAACAAGAAAAAAAAATCTGCGGCGAGAGAAGACAAGATGACGAGAAAGAAGAAGGGGAACGACGACAAAACGGCGCTGCAAGGAGGAGATGACGATGAATTAAAAGGGAGAGAGAGGAACAGAGTTGGTGGCGACGTGGAGAGCGTGTGGGGGAGGAGAGAAAAGGGAAAGGACAATTCCTGGGGGTGCGGATACGATGTGGAGACGGACAAGAGTCCACCCCAGTCGCTTCAGCCAACAGGCATTAGCAATTATTCTTCCCCAGCTAGTACGTGGTAGTACAGGATACATTGGTGGGATCGTGGGCTGTGCTCCTGTACCTCTCTCTCTCCTCTCCCAAGATGATCTGCTCGTCTGCACCGAAGGTCCACGGCCCATGACGATGGAAAATCTGGGGGAAGACGAGTTGGCCAAAATCCAGCTCTCGGTACCCCGGATTGTCCCGACTTACCATGTACCGCCATGACTAGTACACCAGGCCAACAATCCATCATGATTCGTACCCAGCTGATTGGCTCCCTCTCGCTCTGGAGTACTAATCTGTACATGCAGTATATGTCATGACGGTACGCGCAGTTGTGATTCGTATCTCTCAAGCTCCGTACCTGCACATTACTCGCGGGGGGCCCGCTCATCGCGGAGCCGCAGACCCGCCATCCGCATCTCTCCCCTCAATCCATAAACGGTGATAGGGGGGGAGACTAGTAAGACAGCATACCCGTGAGCAATTACCCAGCAGGGCTGTGTATTGAGGAGGGAAAAAAAGAGAATGAGAGGAAGAAAAAGGGAGAGGAGGAGGGGAGGGGGGCGAGAAAGGGAGCGATAGACGAATTAAAAGAGGGTGTGCTCAACACGCTGTCAGCAATCAACAACGATATGCATATGACCTCGGTAATCGTCGTTCCAGACTCTTTATCTGGCTTGACACACACACACACACACACACACACACACACACACACCACGTGCGAAATAGCCAAGACGTTCTGTAAGTCGTCAAAAAACCCAACTAAAAGTACTCGTACAGGTAAATTGCAATGGTGTAATGGTGGCAGTACTGTAAAGCCTATCCATCGTATGCACTCGTTCGTAGCTCAGTATCCCACACCTTACATTCGTCATCATTTTTTTCTCCTTGTCCAAATGCGGGGGAACCCGGGGGAGAAATACCACCAAGTTATCTGTTACATTTGTTGAACGTGGCGCATACACACCCCTCCCCCACCCCCTCCATGAGTACCTGTGTACTTTCGCCTCATGCGCGATACCTTTTTTTTTTTTTTTCCTGGTCATCGGTCACTTCCCGAAGTCGAGTCTGTGAGCCCGACCTGAGCTTGTTGTCCAAACTCTGCGTCACATGTTCATTTCCCAAACATACTCCGGCACATTCTCTCTCCCTCTCTCTTTCCCTCCTGTTTGTAGTAGCAGCGGTAGTACTGATACCACCTAGTGCTGCTAGTAATAACCATAGCATTTGCCTGCGTGTCGTTCGTGTCAGGTGCTCTTTGCTTTGTAATAATTTCGATTTCGATTCATATTATGCCTATAGTCACTATTGCTTCTACTACTATTTAATATTGGTAGTGACGACACTTCAAGTGGTACGCAGCGATTTTCCTTTACCAGGCAGCACAGACTCTCCGAGGCTTGTATAGAGATTCACAGTCCAGTGGCATGACAAGTATTTCAACGTGATCTGTATCAGCTGGTAGTACTGCAACAGGACTGCAATAGGACTGCAATAAGACTGCAATAGGACTGCAACAGGACTGCAACAGGACTGCAACAGGACTGTAGTAGGACCATGATGACAAGAGTAAGCGATAGTTTGAAAGTGAGTCGTGAGGTCGTACGTACTCAACCAACTGATACAGGTACTTCTGTATGAGCAAACACCATGCCGTTTCGGGCAATTACACACATCTTGTCTTCTTCCGTCCTCTTCTTCTTGCTAAATTCTCCTTTCTGTTCTCCTTCCCCTTCGCCCTCTTCGTCTTCTTCGTCTTCGTCTCCTTTCCCCCTCCACATTCCATCCAGCTGGACCTTTTCCTTCACAAGGTCTATTGCATCGTATAATAGCGTCATGGGCTGTGGTCGGCACTTGCAGGCGCCCCATGTCTCAGCCATCCCTCCAATCAGCCCTTGTTCATGTCGCCTGCCTCGCGTCGATTAATGTCGATTTGCTCGCTTTACTGTTATCGTTGCAATACACCTATAAGTCACCTCCCTCTGCATTGTAGGCGTCATTCGATTCAATGGGCAGATATCTTTGTTTGTTTCAACATTTTCTTTCTTGCTTTTTGCTTCCGCTCGTCCCTGCCCTTCCTCTTCTTCTTCTTCTTCTCTTACGATCTGGCTTTGGTTGAGTCGATCGGAATCTCTTGACATCGTCGACTCCTACAACAATTGCCGGCAATACTCATGATACCCCCCCACTCGTCCCACCACCTGTACTCCGGTAGAAGTGGTAAAGCCTAAACCCGATGCGTTGTAATGATAGGTGCTTCGTACATCGCGAAACCCCGGGACAGAAAGTTGGTGGGGGGATCATGCTTGGTTGATTGGTTGATTGGTTGGATGCTGTTGTCAAGAAGGAGGGAAAAAGAATACAGCAGAAATACCACACCCGCTGGTTCGTTTGTGTCTACCCCATGTTCGCGCTTTCACTCGATCGAGGGGGGTCAATGCTGATGATTGCCTTGTTGGGAGGGGCACAATGGGTGGTTTTCTTTTAGTCTCCTTCGCTCGTACCTCCCATTCTTATTGGACCTCAGCCTCGGGACGGGCGGGGTCCTGGTCCTGGCCGTCCTCTGCAGCGGCTTCCGCAGCCCCGAGATATTCCTTGACCTTGTCATCGGCCAGTAGTGTTGTTTGCTGTCGGACGAGAGACAAGGAACAGAAAAGGAGGCACCGACACTGGTCAGCAATTTGTCATATTACGCGCGAAAAAAAAAAGAAGGGAGAAGATCCTCCCCACCCCTCCCCCCCCCCCCCCCCCCCCCCCCCCCCCCTACCATCGTAACCTTGTTCTGGGCCCCGTGTGATGATCCCTGGGGAACAGACCGGGTTGCCATGATCCTGGGGGGGGGGATAACAACTCCGTCTCTCTCTCTCTCCTGATACACCCTGGATCTTCACGTTGCTTCTTCTGTCTCGTCTTGTTTGTGTGCGTGCATGGGAACATACCTGTTCCTGCAGGGCTCCTAGGGCGCCCTCTAGGAGAGAACCCTCAACCTCTCTCAGCATTCTCGCCGCATCAACGCAGACGTCTCTTAGTTCTGGGTTAGGTGAGGAGCCGTCCGTCTCTTCGTCGATGTGGGGAGCCTGAATCTGCTCCAGCTGTGATGTGAGCTGCTGTGCCAGCATGGCCACCATGCGGAGCTGGAACACCGCGAAGATTGGGTGGTCCTTGATCAGGGACTGGAAGTCGGAAGCCCTATCTGTCACGTCTTCTTCCTGCCAGAACACTCGTAGCTCGCGCCCACCCTCGTTGTCCTGGAGCAGGCGGAAGTCGAGCCCGTCCTCCTCGTTGAGGCACGCGAGGCTGAGGAAGGGTGCCTCCCACGTCACCCTGCCATCCTTCCGGGACAGACGCACGGTCGGCAAGGACCCGAACACGTGAACCTTGGCTCTAGCAAGGGGATCGTCCGGGAGCGAGTTGAGCACCAGCGTGGCCTCTTCCCTCCCGCTGTCTCTGTCTATGAAGCCGTAACTGAAGAGCATCTCGGCGGCCGACTTGAACTCGCCGTACGATATGGTGACCTCGTCACCCTCTGTTACGCCGAACCCCGGCCGCAGGAGAATCTCGACGTTGCCGTCGCCATCTTCGTCGTAGTATGCGTCGGGTTCGTTAGAGTGGTTGGCCATGTCGACGCAAGGAACCATGGCCTCTCCTGCAGAAGGCAGCTCGAGGCATCTGGACCTGTACCAGGCATCGACCAGGGCCCAGTCCTGTGCGTCGACTGCTCTCGAGTTTCCAAGCAGTGCATCCCAGAATCGCACGCCAGATGCCGCCGTGCGCACCTGTTCAAACTCATTCGACAACGAAGCCATCTTGGCGTTGACAGCACTCTGGACAGCGAGGAGTCAGCACTGCCAGCAAGTCCTCGACAACAAGTCCCGTTCCGATATTCCGAGCAGGTGAACCGTGACGTACCTCTAGAGATGTCCCGGCCAGCAGTGACCTCTCGGCATCTGTCCACAGGGTGGGCACCGGGATCTCGCGGGGTAGAAACTTGATGTACTCTGTCCAGCCGGTGGATACGATCTTGCTGTCGGGCATGCCAAGAGCCTGGGACTTGGACGAGGCCAGGTGCGCGAGGAGGTACAGCACAATGTGTCCCCTCGGTGTCTGCAGCAAGCCAAACGGGATGTTGTAAGAATGATCGGGCCTTGCAGTATCTTGCAGAGTGAATCGACATGTTCCATACCTGATGCCCAGTAGCATCGAGCAGCTCGTGAAAGTGGTGATCAATCTTGGCATACTGTTCGACAGCCTCGATGGACAAGACAAGATCGCGGGGCACTTTGAGTAAGGGACGGTCGTCAGTCGCCCCCTCGTGGCCGGCAGCGAGGCTGAGAGGTTGAGCGGCAGCCAGGCCGATGCCCCTGCCCTTCATGTTCTCCAGCCTCACGCTGTAGAAGTTCACGTCATAGAGTGAGGCCCAGGCCGGTAGCGCCTGGATGGGCAGCGGCGGCGCTTGAGGCGGCGGCATAACTGTGGGAGACGGCGGCAGCGGCGTAGGCGCGGCGTATGTATGTCCTGGCCAGTTGCCCCTGTGTGAATTGATGTGTCGCGTGTTGTTTTTAGCTATTATTACCACAGTCGGCAGTAGTGATCACTAGTGACAGTAGTCGAATATCTCGCAAGTGGCAAGGCTCGGAATTTCAAAGCCAAGAGATTTTGAATATGGCGGGGGGGGYWKRTTGCAKYTTKKCCACTGGTTAATCCGTGTTGAGCTCTTGGCAATATCTGGCAGTCTGGTAGTAGCAGTAGCTGGTATTCGTACGAGTAGATGCAATATCACTAGCACACAGTGAGCCAGATAGTATGATCTCGTCATTGTACATCATAGCCTCCTCTTCCGGCCCATAACTTGAAGAGTGACATCAGTTGGTTGCGTGTCTGAGCCAACCCTGTATCTACACGTAATATTCCAAAAAGTTGTGGTTTCATATGATTCCAACCCATTCCATCATTCGGATTTATCCTTCCTTTTCGTGATGGAGGGAACACTCTCATTTCATTTATACGTGAAGATTGAATGAAGACTGCGGTCGACCAGGAAGGACCTACTCCCGTCTGTCAGTTGCCCGCGTTATCTGTGACTGAGACTCGTCAGAAACATCACTGTATTCCTGCATCAGCACTCCTCCCCAAACAGTTCTGATGCAGTAACCTGATTTCAACTCATTTTCTATCCTCCATATGCCATCGCTTCTCCGACGATCATCTTGGTTCGGTCGGGCATGGGAGCTACTGAACTTCTCTGCCGACTCCAAAAACAACGAATAGCGCTTGGACCGGAAGTCTGAGGAGGAACTTGTTCCTGGCTATGTGGTATTGCCACTGTCCCGTCCGCATCGGCGACGCATCGGCCACGCATCGGCCACGCATCGGCCAAGCTTTGAGGCATCGATACCGGGTTGTTGGAAGGTTGGGAATTGGTGCCATGTCAGCAGTCTGATTAGCACGCGACCTAGAGTGATCCCAATGCTTCTAAAATCATCGGGCTTGCCAACGCCGAGGAAACAGCCGTCTCTGTCATGTGTCATGTAGCGCTCAACCTTTTCACAGACTCCAGATCCACGGCGCAGCATAAGGACCAGGCCTTCACAACGTACCCACGCGTTTCCGCATCTTTGGCAAATAGATGTGACCTCGCGCCCCGGCCAGACAGCTCCTAGACAGCTCTCACGTCAGCGGTCTAGAGGGACTCCGCCAATGTCTCGTGCATCGTCCGCTGTGGGAGAGCTTCCACACCGTTCTCCACGACAACCCCGTGGCCGGGCTGCCGGTGCTAGCCCTCGCGTTTGCCCTCCATCGCTTCCTCCTCTCTCTTTGGACTTCCAGCACACATGATGCCAGATGATCCATACCGGTGCGTCTACCTAATACACTGAGAGGAAGTAAAGAGGGTATGCGGCCCTCTCCCGATAGTAGCAACAGCTGATTTCCGGTTTCACATCGGGTAGACATCAAGGCCGACCCGACAGCATCGTGTTTAGTTCGAGGACGATTCCGTCTTCAGCACGCGACCCGTCCCCTCGAAAGTGATCGGCTGGGCGAGTCATCTACATGTCACGCAAGCTCCCGAAGCCCAAGCGTCGGGGCGCATATATTCTGTGTGATTTCGGCTCAACTATCGCTGGCGACGTTGAGCATCTAGAAGACATACAACCCGCTATATACCGAACACTAGAGGCCTCCATCGAGACATCGTGGTCGTCTCCGGTCGACATATGGAATACCGGCCGCATGCTCCAGCGGGACCCCTCGAAACTTTTTTTTTTAGCCAAGGAACTGGCCCATGACGAGTGGATCATGGAGAATATGTGAAGACAGAGACTCGGTAGCTCCCGCTGCGATAACAAAGCATGCCCTCGTATTCCGTTAGATCCCCATTTCTTCGTAGATGCTCAGGAACAGGATTAGCATGTCGGCCATGGAGGCTCTGGAGCTTGGAAAGGGCATGCGAATAACGGCACATGGGCGATCATAGACGTTGTAGTCCGGCAAGTCTCTGTCGTATCTGGCCCGCAAAAATCAGGCCAGATGGAAGTCACTCTTCCGACTGAGATACCTCTGGATCCGCAGTGACGCTCGCTGACCCACTGGTACGAGTATAATCGCATCTACATGGGCGCATTTGCAATTTATTACTACCCCTCCACGACCCCTCCAAAATGAGGCGCCGCCACCAAAAAAAAATCCAGACCTTTTCGCCTTGCCTGTGACGTCCATATTTTTTTTCTCTCTCTCTTGCGCCATCATCATATCACTACACAATCCGACACAGAAAAAAAGATAAAAAAAAAAAGATAAAAAAACCACTTACCTGGAAACACCTACACTCACACCCAGCACCCCCTGCTGCTCTCTGATCAAGACATCCTACTACTAGTCACAAACTAGCAGTAGTCGAATGAAAGCCCTTGTACCATCATAATGCCTCGCGATCCTCTCATTGGGCTCGTGGGTAAGCCCTCGGCTGGCAAGAGCAGCACCCTTAACAGTTTAACGGATGCATCATCCAAAGTCGGTCCGTAGCTTCTTCTTCTTGCTCCCCTTCTTTGCCCGAAAATAATCCTCCCCATGGATGGCTAATGCTGTGATTTCCCCCTCTCCCCCCTCCCTTGGCCAGGCAACTTCCCGTATGTTCCTGCCTCTCTCTCTCTCGCTATGCCTCCCGTTCTTAGGGAGATACCGACCAACTGACACGCTCGGCTCAGGTTCACCACCATCGATCCCCAACGAGCGATAGGCTACCTGCAGATCGACTGCGTATGCTCGCGACACAACGTATCGGACCGATGTCGCCCCAACTATGGCAGCTGCGTGGATGGCCGACGGTCAGTTCCCATCGAGCTCCTCGACGTGGCGGGGCTCGTGCCGGGCGCGCACGAGGGCCGCGGCCTGGGCAACAAGTTCCTGGACGACCTGCGACACGCCGACGCGCTGATACACGTAGTGGACGTGTCGGGGACGGTGGATGCCGAGGGCAAGGAGACGAGGGGGTACGATCCGTCGGTGGACATCGCCTGGCTGCGGCACGAGGTGGTGGCGTGGATCCTGGGCAATCTGCTGAACAAGTGGGGGTCCGTCCGGCGGCGGCACATGGCCATCAAGGGGACCGCCGTCGAGACGCTGCAGGGCCAGTTCTCCGGGTACGGAGCCACGACGGCGACGGTCAACCGCACGCTTGACCGGGCCGGCATCAAGGAGCCCCTGGAGGACTGGTCCAACGAGACGGTCGAGCACATCGTCAACGCCTTCGTCGACGAGAAGTTCCCCACCGTCATCGCCCTCAACAAGATCGACCACCCGGACGCCGACAAGAACATCTCCAAGATCGCCAAGATGCACGATCCCAAGGAGATCGTCCTGTGCTCCGCCATCTCCGAAATCTTCCTCCGTAAGATGGCTAAGCAGGGCTATATCAAGTACGTCGAGGGTAGCGAGTTCGTCGACACCAAGGAGGACCTCATCGAGAAGGGGGACCCCACCGGCGGCGGGCTCAAGGAACTGGATGAGCGTAATAGGAATCGCATCGAGAACCTGAAGGACATGGTCCTCTACCGTTTCGGCTCCACCGGCGTCGTCCAAGTCCTCTCCCGTGCCGCTGAGCTCCTGGGCCTCGTCCCCGTCTTCCCTGTCCGCAACACGTCCACCTTTGCTTCGGGCGCCGCAGAATCCAAGTTCGTCTTTAGGGACTGCGTCCTAGTCAAGAAGGGCTCTACCGTCGGCGATGTTGCCCGAAAGGTCATGGGTGATGCGCCCATTGCCTACATTGAGGGCGTCGGCAACTTGCGCGTATCCGAAGACGATTCTGTTAGCGTCGGCAAAAACGATGTGAGCCCATCTTTTTATGTCTCAACATTTGGCCCGAAACTAACACACGAGCTACAGATCTTGTCTTTCAAGGTTGGTCGCGCTTGAGGATGGTGTGTCTTGCTGAATGGTACGACTTCATCAAAAGCAGGTATGAGGAATATATGCAGCCGCTATTCTGGGATATATATCGCATTGGGAACATTGTTGGTATTAGCGGTGAATCTATTGATATCCGGTCTATCACGTGCACGACTGCCTCTTCCTCAAAGGGGCAGGTATGCTATGTAATGTCGATCCGGGTTATCCTCTTCTTCCTCTTGTGACTATCGCGATGCTACGAACCTGGCCTTAATGTGGCCGGTGCTGCCCTTAACGAGGCCGAGTTATCTAATGTTCCGGCTATGCAGGCATCTGGTGATATCCACACAAAAATAGACTAGATAAAATAAACGCTAATAGAGATCCATCAAGCATGCTGTTCCGTGTAGTGATGATGTCGCTGTTCCTTGCTCCCATGCTCGAACCCGTAACAATTCAATAATACATTAAAGAGCAAGCATAATACTGAACAAGAAAAGAAAAAAGAACGCCATTTACAAGAATATCATCCCAAACTAATTATTTTCGAAAACCACGGGCCACTCCCGTGGTCTGTCGCCAAAGACCAGCTGGACGCCGTACTCCTTGGCCGCAGTCTTGAGGCTATCCAGAGGAGCACCCCGGATGGTAGATTGGTAAATCCTCTTGAGCTTGGTCACCTTCATGACGGCTACGACGACGGAGCACATCTCCGCATCTTCGTAGTACTCAGAGCCAATCTCGAGAATCTCGAGGTTCGGGAACGACGCGAGGAACCCGGGAAGCGGGAGCTGGTCGTCGGACCGGGGGTACCGCGTGAAGCGGAAATTGCTGACGCGCATGCTGCGAATGGACCGGGCACCCCGCAGCCACTCGTAGTCCTTCAAGTGCTGGCAGCTCGAGGGGCCCTCGGGCTCGTTGAAGTGCGGCCGGCGGAAGTTGATGTCGAGCTCGCGCAGCCTGTTGTTGTCCAGGGCTGGTCGTAGGATGGGCTGCAGGGCTGTGCCGTCCATGACGGTCTGCTTGATCCGGAGGGCCTCCAGGTTGGAAAAGTGGTTGGGCAGGCCTAGGTCCCCCTGCATGATCCTGTCGGATCCGTCGTTCAGCTCCATCGAGTGGCGGTTCCGGTCGAGAAGGACGGTGCCTCTGGGGTCGTCAAAGTAAGGGACCAGCTCAATGTACCGGATGTTCTCGCCCCTGTTGATGGAGACTAGACTGTTGAATCCAAATGCCTGGTCAAGGTCTAGGATTTCGCGGTGGCCATTGACAATGACGGCTTTCATGCCCTTCCATACCTCGTTAAAGGTCTCCTTGATGGTACGTTCGCCTTCGATGCCGTAGTCAGCAAAGGGGAAGAGGTTTGAGAACCAGAGCTGCTCGAGGTTGGGCATGGTCCCGGGCAGCACAGTCTGGTGGAATGGGTTAGTCACTGCACGTTGCCGCGTTTCTGTTTCTGGTACTCACCGGTCGTAGCATGCCCAATGTCCCGACAATGTGAAGCTGACGCAGCTTGGGTAGAACTGGGAGCTGGAGCTGGGGCGCTGCAGAGTTTGGCGCCTTGGGGCTGAGGTGGAGGTACTCGATGTTTCCGGCTACAGCTTCCCACAGGGTCCCAGGTACGTGGACCTGATCGAGGACGAGATGGGTCAGAGTAGGCGGCCACTGGTGCGTATCGACGCTCAGAGGCTCGAGCTCGTTGTGTATCTCAAGAAACTCTAGCTTACGGGACCCCCTGAGAAGTGTATGGATCTTCGGATTGGCGAGGCGAAGCGCGGAAGCGTCTTTGATGATGAGGCTGCGAGTATTGTTCCCAGAGTAACCAAGAAGCTTAGCCAAGGTGTGCATGTTCGGCGGGTTGCGTCGGGCAATAGGCTTGTCCAACTCAATACTCCGCCACAAGTAGAAGTTTGCCTTGCTGGTCAATGAACGCCTCCATGATTTGGAAACCTGCAAGCATCGCCTTGAGTCTCTGTCAGCTCCGAGTGACCCTACATTGTCCACGATGTGGCGTTCTTACAGCTGAGAAGGAAAGTCGACGTGTTGGAATATTTGATAAACAATATCAATGGGTAGCTGCAGGGGGTCTTTGCGACAGAAGCGAGCGTGAAGGGGTTCTCGCGCAGCGACCAATTTCTAAACAGGTCATCAGTATACTCCTTGGGCCATGCTTCTTGGTCAGCCAGACTCACCGCTATCTTGGGGTCGTCCTTGGTGATATTGTTGGAAAGACCAGCCTCGATACCCGCACTATAAACTTTCCAGGCGAATTCCGACTTCTTCTGGAGCCGAGCAATCTTGCCCAGACGGAGGTAGCCCTATACCATCAATCAGCCATCAAATATACCGCGTTGGAGAAGAGCATTTGTAATTTACCTCGGGGAGCCGCGGTGCCAGTTCGAGTATCCATTCGGCGTCCTTCCTAGCACGTTCGAGCTCCTTGAGCGATTCGAACGTCGCAGCGCGGTAGTCGAGAGCCTGGATGTGGAGCAGATTGTCGCATTTGCCGAACAGTTGTCCCACAGTGCACTTGCAGTTATACATGGCCTCTTGATAGATGGAGCCATTCTCTGCTGACACCCTCTCGAAGTCCTTGCACGTGCACCTCTCCCGTCTTGTTCCTCTGGAACAGGGACATCGTTTCATAGCCTGTGGCCAAACATGTTAGCTGGGAGAGCGCGCCCGGTAAGTGGTGGTCCCATACACGAGTGAAGCATTCTAGAGCGTTCTTGTAGTGTTTGGATGCGTAGGCTCGGCGGCCATCGTGAATGAGGGCCTCGACAGCGGCATCGCGGTCCACCGTCATTATGAGATGGCTTGGTGGCCTGACGTCGCTGGTAGTTCGTAGTGTGACTTGCTGCGTCGAGATCATTTGTAGTTGGTGGATTCTTCCCCACGATGGAGGCAAAATAAAATAAAAAGAAGGCGGGATGCCTGTTTTTCTTGTTTTAGTTTCGGGACCGTCTTAGCTGGTATGACGGCACGACCAGCGTATCCGATCACGACGTCTTCCGTTGTAGATGCACTTTTTGAATGAAAACGATATCTGGGCGGGCGGTTCGAGTCGATCGTAGCACTAATAGTAATGACACTGTTGTATGACTTGTCCTTGGTAATGTACCGTCCGAGCAGTTGTGCGCGTGAGTAGTAGGTGTGTGGGTGTGTGTATGTATGTAGAGGGCATCCGCACGGAAAGTACGAGAAGGCAAGCTTTCACACAGGACAGGATGATGTTATGATGACAAGAAAGCCAGGAGCAATCGGTAGGTGGTAGTGGCTATTTCTATTCGACCATGATGGTTGGTGGTACGAAGAACAAGGCATCTCAGGCACAGAACGCGCTTACCGCGGAAAGAAAAAGTATTTCGGGTGTTGGGGGGTGTTACCTTGTCGCAAGGTCCACCCAATCACTTTGGTATAATGACGTAGTCTGTAGATGCATGTTCGTCGTTTAGCGTTCACTGCCCCGGCCTGCACCCGATGCGGTACCCCAGGGCTTGGACTCAATATTACGAGTAAGGGTTCAGTAGTGGGATCACGTAGTGTTCATGTTGAGTAATGTTGCTCGGTATGGTTGTATGGGGATAGGATATTGGGTAACGATACTGCTAATACAGCTGTTAGGACTACTGTACTTCGGTGTATCTTATGGACCATGGTACGAGCGAGTGTGCTATAAGAAGTTACGTGCAGTCTACTGGCAGCTATTTATGCATGTGCAACCAGGAAAACACGGGGAAAGAAGTTGACAAATGCGGGGAGAATCAGGCGTGACGGGTAAGACCAGGGTGCCGATGACGCCTGTTTTTTCGCTCCTCTTCCCGTCCTTGTTCTCTGCTTCTCCTGCGCATATTATCGTGATGATGCAGTCGCGATGATGGTGAACCTTACTGCTAGTGCTGGTAGTTTCTAATCTGTGTAGTGTCAAAGGCAAACGTTTGCAAACAGGAACCCTCTCGCACCGTTGCTCAGCCAGCATTCCTCGCCATCTACTAGAGAGCTTGCCGAAACAACTTGCTCGACCGCTATGTTACTATTGGCGAGTGCACTCTGGGATTTAGCATGTGCCACACATTTGGGGGGGAGGGGGGGGGGAGTTGCATCATAGGAAAGACCTCACCGCTCCAGAGCCCATCGTCGCGAGGTTCCCTCTTGGCCGCCGCTGCCATCAATGTCGCTGTAGCCATCTGATACCGGCGGCGTAACCCACCGTCCCTTCCTCCAGAAGTACGGCGTGGTGATGCTCGCCTCCATGACAGATCCGTCCGGGCTAACGGTCAGAACCTCCTTCAGGTCTGCGGGGGAGATGTTGGCACGTTGACGCGCTCCGTCGTACATTGGCCGATGCGTTGTCTTAAAGTGTGTATACTCTGATCGAACAGTCTTGGCGCCATCCAGAACAAGGGCATAACACTGCGCCTGTACTTTTGGAGGCTCTCCTCCAGGCGAATGCGGTCTCTCCCGGGGTGCGGGCAGTCGGGTGGGAAAGAGCTGTCTTATCGGCACTCTTGGCGTATCGGCCTTTTCGAACGTAACCTGGCCATGACGGTCGACAAGTATCTTAAGTCGTAGAGGGCTCGACTGGTCGGGGCCTACGAAATCCTCGAGCCCGTCCGCCAGCGACTCGAGACCGGCAGGACCCTCAAGCGTTTGGACAGCCCGCTCCCAACCCCAATGCGACGCGGCCTTTAATAACCTATCGCGGTGGTGGTCGAGCATGTATATAGGCGACTTGTTGTCATAATTCCACCCGGCATGTTGGGGTCCCTGTTGCGGGACGTCGGTCAATTGGGGATCGTATCGCAACGTGGAAAAGAGATGGAACTCGTCAGCGGCCATTTCGTACTCTCCGCTGTTACAATGTCTCTGGAGTGGCTACAATAGGCATTCGGTGTTCAAGCTCGGGGCCGATGTCGCAGATGGCTGGATTGTTTCGACCCAAGTGTTATACTAGACTGATGACTAACTTGAGCTCTGCTACTCGACATTATTAGCTAGTAGCAGGCCAAGGGCCGAGGTTGAAATCACGCACTCGTAGGCTGTACCTGTATGAAGCACAAGGACCGTAGCTAGATACAATTTAGTAGGACCTGTAGTATTTAAAGACGATCTATCTCGTAATTTAACAGACAAACTGAGAATGTTTATCAAGCTATGGACGATAGATAGGTGGGTGGGTGATGGACCATGCAGTGCCAACATTCATCCGTCATGTTACGCCGTAGCCGAGCCCAATTAATGCCTCAGGCATTCAAGACAAGACAGAGCTCCATGGCCTTCTCTCCCTCTCTCCCTTGAGCCCCTACTCCCTAAAGTTCCCTAACCCCCCCCCAAAAAAACTCCCTAAAATATTCGTAATGATGGCCAGAGTCGATAACTTCGGAAAACTTTGAGTGGGGCCTAAGGAAGGCAACAGACTCTTGAGGTTTAGCAAAGTGGAACCACGCGCCAGGCCTTTGAGCTCAGGAAATTTCGTGGGAAGCCCGTCACTTGCGTCGGCCATCATCAATCATTCTCTGCCTACGCGTCTCTCGAAAGCCCACCGCTAGACTATTTCCTCAAGCACCACCAAGCCCGTCGGTTCCGTGCGCTCATCTGGCTCACGATTTCTGACACATCCCTCTTCTGACGCCTCCTGTTATCCTCTCTTTTTCTTTCTCTTAGTACATTTCTTAATCCCTTTCACCACTACCGACCACCATGTCGAATCCTCTTCCGTCAGTGCCTCCTACGACTCAGCCGCCGGCTGTCGCCATCCCCATTCAGGGCTCATCCAGTGTCTGGGATCGTATATCCTCTTGGGTATCAGAGAACAAGGCTGTTGTCTACACGATTGCCGGGGTTGCTGTGGTCGTTACTGGTGCCGGTGCTGTTTACTACCTCAACTCAGACTCGGTGCGTACAACCAAGGGGCGACCCAGAAAAAAATCGTCCTTTTTTTTTCCAGCACAATCCATCAATCATTAGTGAAGGATGAAAAAAAAAAAAAAACCCCTCCACCTTCTTTCAGCTCTGCATAGTAACCCTGTGATGCCGACATGATGTTGCATGGCAACACTAACCCAATCTCATATAGAAGCCTCAAGACTCTGCTCACAAGCTCAGTAAGAAAGAGCGCCGCAAGCGTAAGGAAGCTGAGCGCAAGGCCACGACCGAGACCACCGAGAAAGCCCCCAAGTCTGCACAACCCCAGGCCGCCACGGCCTCGAGTGAATCGGAGCTCCCTGAAATTGACGAGACGTCGGCTCAGAGCCTGACTCAGGAGCAGCGCGACGAGTATGCGGCTAAGCTCAAGGCTGCCGGTAACAAGGCCTACGGCGACAAGTCGTACAACAAGGCCATTGACCTGTACAGCAAGGCCATACTGTGCAAGCCCGATCCCGTTTTCTACTCGAACCGTGCCGCCTGCCACAGCGCCTTGAGCGAGTGGGACAGTGTCATCGAGGACACGACGGCCGCCATCGCCATGGACCCCGAGTATATTAAGGCCATCAACCGCCGCGCCGCCGCCTATGAGCACCAGAAGAAGTACTCGGAGGCTCTGCTCGACTTCACAGCCTCGTGCATCATTGACAACTTCAAGAATGACTCGACCGCCCAGGCTGTCGAGAGGCTCCTCAAGGCTTTTGCTGAGGAGAAGGCCAAGGAGATGCTGAGCTCGCGCCCCCCCAAGATGCCCAGCCCCATCTTTGTCGGCAACTACCTGCACAGCTTCCGCGAGAAGGAGCGCCCGGCCGGCCTCGAGGACTCGGTTGAGCTCTCGCTCGAGACGGGAAAGGGCCAGCTCCAGCTGGGTCTACAGGGCCTGGAGAAGGGCACTGGCGACGGGTACGAGCAGGCTCGCGTAGCCTTTGAGAAGGCCATTGAGCTGGGTGACCTGGGAGAGACCGAGGCCCTGGCTTATAACATGCGCGGCACGGTCCGTACGCTGCTGGGCAACCACGCCGATGCGCTGAGCGACTTCAACCGAAGCATCGAACTGGACCCGTCCATGACGCAGACGTACATCAAGCGCGCTAGCATCGCTCTCGAGCAGGGCGACCCGGTGACGGCCGATGCCGAGTTCGTGCGCGCCCTCGAGCAGGACCAGGACGACCCAGATATCTACTACCACCGCGCCCAGGCCCACTTCATCAAGGGCGACCTGTCGAGCGCGCAGAAGGACTACCAAAAGTCCATCGACCTCGACAAGGACTTCATATTCTCCCACATCCAGCTCGGTGTCACCCAGTACAAGATGGGCTCCATTGCCTCGTCCATGGCCACCTTCCGTCGCTGCATCAAGAACTTCCCCAAGGTTCCTGACGTCTACAACTACTATGGCGAGCTCCTCCTCGACCAGTCCAACTTCGCCGAGGCCGTCGAGAAATTTGACACGGCCATGGAGATGGAGAAGCAGACCAAGCCCATGTCGATGAATGTCCTGCCTCTCATTAATAAGGCCCTTGCCCTCTTCCAGTGGAAGCAGGACTTCAAGGAGGCCGAGAACCTCTGCAAGAAGGCCCTGATCAGTAAGTACCCTTCCTTGTTGTCTATCTCCCCCTCTTCTTTCTGCTTCACCCCTCCCCGACTCCATACGCTAACCTCTCTTCCTTCCCAGTCGACCCCGAGTGCGATATTGCCGTCGCCACCATGGCCCAGCTCCTCCTCCAGCAGAACAACGTGCCCGGAGCTCTCAAGTACTTTGAGCGTGCCGCCGAACTTGCCCGTACGGAGGGTGAGATCGTCAATGCCCTCTCCTACGCCGAGGCCACCCGCACACAGGTCCAAGTCACTGAGAAGTACCCCAAGCTCGCTAGTAAGCTCGCAGGCGGTATGGGAGGCCCCCCTGGATTCCGCGTTCCCAGTCAATAAACCAACTCCCAAGAACGAAGAATTCTTGCGATCCTTTTTTTTTATTACCAACAAACCGAAAATCGAATCCCCAAAACAAAAACTCCCTGTACCATGAACGACGAAGAAGTGTAACATGAAAGGCAATGAGAGAAAGAAGTGAAAAGAAAAAAAACATCGGGGCCGGGGCAGATCAAGGTTGACAGGGACCAAAACAAGAACAAAGGAGAGGAGGGGCTTCGAAGGGTTCGTCTTCCCCCTTTGTACGTGTGTCGCGTGCATTCTTTTGGAGAATGGAGGAATGGTGTTGTGTAATGTTTCAGGAGGGAAAAGGAATAGGCATGGCTATCCTGTCTTTTAGTTGTTTGTACTTGTAAATTCTTTTTCTTATTTGTTTTGCCCTTTTCCCAAGGTGCGATGCGACGCATGGATTGTTCTAACTCGTTCCCCCTCCCGTCTGGGGTTTTCCCACTCACTCCCCTCCCTCCTTCTGTTATACCTGTATATAATAAATAATACTTCCCCCTGTTTCCGCATCTGAATTCCGCATCTGATATTTACTCTTCTTCTTTCATGCACCTATCTGTGACGGGCACATTTGCCAACACACAAAAGGCCTCGTGAAATGAATGTAGTTAGGGATTGAACCCAAGGTCAATAAACAATGCGTGGCTGGCAGAAACTAGGGTAAAGAAACAGAAACAATCCCCATTAATATATTAAACCTCGTTCAACTATAGTGACATTTCGTTTGCAGGAATTAAGTCGTGCCGTAATCTTCTTGCCCTTCTCTCCCGTCTTCAGTCATTCCTGGCGAGGGACCAGAACAGAAACCTCTCTTCCCCTTTTTCGTCTGTTCCATTTCGATTCTGGTCTGTTGTAGAAGGGTTGAGAAAGATGGGGGGAGGGGGTATAAAATGCCTTCGATGGGCGCCCCCGCAATGATTGTGAGGGATTAAAAAGAAAGAAAGAAATGCAACACCAAAAAAGCACAATGTCTATGTAAAGAGTTGCGCAGGAATAGATGCTTTCCAACATGAAAGAAATAAAGCGGCTTCAAGTCGGGGTTATGAAACAATTGGCGGGTGGGAGGTGGCGCAAAGAGGTCGCTCCCATTGAGAGCAAGGGAGGAAAGGAGGAGAATTAGTCGTCGTTTTTACTTGGAATTGGCGAGACCGATACCCAGACCGACGCCGAGGGCGATGGCAAGGATGATGAGGACGACGACGAGGAAGCACCACCACTTGAGCTTGCGGCGGTGCTTGGCATGCTTGTTGGCCTGCTCGACTTGCTGGTTGCCCTTTTCGATATTCTCGACCGTGTTCTCGGCATTCGTCTCGGCGGCCTGGACGACGGGGTCCTGCTGCTCGACAATAGCGGCGAGCTCCTGGTAGAGGACGGCCAGCTCGGACAGGGTCTGTTCGATGCGCTGGAGCTCGTTGTGACGGGCACGGACGTTGCCTAGGACAGAGCTGGCGTGACCGGTGCGGTTGGTGCGGAGCTGTGTTTTGGTTTGTCAGTCTCACATGAATAAGATGAACCTTTCAAAGCCCCCCCCCAAACCCTAAACAAGAGGGAGCCCGAGAGAAGAGGGAGAGAGGGAGAGAGGGAGAGAGAGAGAGAGAGAGAGAAACATACAGCAGCCTGGAAAACACCCTCGTTCCCCCAATCGACATTGGCGGCCTCGTTGACCTCCTCCTCGGAAGCCTCGGGGTTGACGATGCGGTACTGGCGGGCAATCTGCTCGCGATAGCGGTTCTGGTAGTCGCGTTCGATGCTCTGGTACTTGTCGAGTTCCGACTTGAAAAAGGTGCGGAGCGACTGGAGTTGAGTGTTCTTGGTGTTGCGCGACACGTCGGTGGTGCGGGCCAGGTCCTTCTCGAGGCCCTTGATGCCATCTTTGATGGCCGTGTTCCGGATCTGGGTCTGAGAGACGTACTGCTCCAGCTCGTCGCGGGCCTGGCCGTCGGTGCTGCTGAGGGAGCGCTGGTGGAGCTGGCCGATGTAGTCGACATCCGTTGTCAAACTCTTGATGTCACTGCGTAGGCTGCCTACGCGGTCGAGAAACTCTGACACCGTCAAGACACGGGCCGACGACGCCTGCTGCGGCGGCTGCTGCTGCTGGGTATAGTCGCTCATTTCGTACTGATCGTTTGAGCCGTAGGGATTCGACTTGTTCGAGGGACAATGTCAGCTTGCTTCCGTCTCTCGGGAATTGCTAAAGGGCAACAGCAACAGCATACTTGTCCGTAGCCATGTCCCGATTCCTGGGAAGGACCCTGCTGGTAGCCAGGATTCCGGTTGTACTGGCCGTACGACATGTCGGGCAATGGGGTCAGGTCTTTTTTCTTTCGGGAAAGCCAAATTCTATCATGCGCACGCGCAAGAGCGATGGATGGTGGCAGAGGCCAGCTGTGTGCGGAGTACGCCTCAGGTGTCACCAGATCCAAGGGGACCGGTCGAGAGGGAGAGGGACGGGGAGGTACGAGTAGCAATAATATATGGCTACCACTACTGATCTGGGGAGGGGAACGGACGGGGTATGAGAAGGTGAGGGTTGAAAAAAAGAAAAGCCGACAAGGCTGAGCTGAAGGAGGAGGGAGATTGACGAGACGGATTTTCGAAGTGGGCGGATTTACTATTACGAGCACTCTGGTTAAGTTATTATTACTGCGGTAATACTACTCTACTCGTACTAGCAGCATTATTACAGTACTGCGAGCAGTCCGTACATGTACTCGTACTGTCACTAGTCTTACGGCGCAATGGGACGATGGGGAGGGGGGGGGGGACACATGAGAGGCAGGAAATACATAGCACCTGGGAATTCTGGGGCCATTCCGGCTTGGACGGCAAAGGACTAAAAAGTCTGGTGCAGGGCCGTGGAGGTCAAGTTTGTGGCCTTCCAGAACCAGAAATCAGACTGGCGCATCCCGGTATTATCTTACTGTGGCGGGTGGGGCCCCCAGAGTAAATTAGAGTGAGAGACCTAGAACTGGAGCCGGAAAAACGACGTCACGCGCCAGTCACAGGTCACCTCACTAAGCCCACAGCCTACGTACGTACCTACAAGCCACGGCTACAGCTCAGAGTCCATCGGTCTCCAGGCTGTCTTACAGGGGGGAGAGGGAGGGAGCCCGAGAATCCACTGGAGAGAAATTGTCAATGTCCGTGAATGGCGTGCAAGCCACAGGCGACCGACGGAATTGGAATTTAGGTGTGGACGCAAGCACGACAGCTCCGGAGAGTGGGCTCCCACCCCGTCCGAGACAAGAAGTAGGAAAAAAAAGAAACCCGATGAAGAAACGAAGCAGGGAAGAGGAAACAGAAAACAAGCATTGAGAATAGGCGGTACGAGCACTGACTGCTGCTGTCAGCGCTTGTTGTGGCTGTGGGTCTGCAGCACTGGCTCTGCGGCGCTGTTCTGTTCTACCGCGCCGAGAGAGTTATATTACTGCGGATGAATATTAATGCTCGCATCCGCACTCCGTACTTTTTTCGTAGTGTGATTAAGCTCGCAAAAAAACTCGCATGGTCGGACTGCTTGATCATCCCGCCTGGTCGCCACGGGGCGGTGGCAAGGTCTTATTCTTACTTAAGCCTAATTATTGAACATGACGACATAGTAAGGGTGATACTGTGAGTTTTGATGCAGAGTCAACCGTGCTGGCAATGTATCTTTGTACATACACCACTCGGCATCGCCCGGTAGTACATTCGACATCACCATTTGCTTTACGAAATCCCATCATCATCGGGCAACCTATTCAGACAGACATACTCGTACATGAATGCCATCAAAAGTGGTATTTATAGCACTATATATGGCGGCCCATGACACTTCAGCCTCGTCGTCTCCACTATCGTTTTCGTGAACTATCATCCATCATAGAGCGACCATCACCGGCACGTCAAGAAAGGAAACAGGATAAATGACAGGATCTCTGGGATCACATCCTTGTCTTCTGTAAAAGTGGCGGAGTATGTAATATATTACATCTAGGGTTGATTTGACAGCTCTTGGCAATGGGATTCGAATTATCCGAACATGCTACAGATTGTTCTCCTGCCTGGCTTCTCGATAATACTTGCTGCCATCACGTTTTATCGTAACAGTGTGCGCCTGGCCAGTCCCATCTCCGAATCTCGCCTCTTCAGCCTCATTGTGCCTGGTACACATTGATTGACAAGTGAATGGCGTTGAGGCGGCGCCATGAGTGGGGTCGGACAGAATTGCCCTGACCTGTCTTGTTTGTTGTTGTTTGTGCTTCGTGGCCGGGACGATCAGAGGTAGTTCTTCTTCCTGGCCGTGCGCGTGTACTGGGTGAGGTGCCACTCTACGTCGCCATCCTTGTTCTCGAGGGTACCGGCGCGCAGCTCAAACATGCGCATCGTCATGCGGGGGCCGACCTCGGCCAGCTCTACGCTGTCGTAGCCGGTACGCACAAAGACGTGGTGCCGCACCTCGATATTGTCGTCGATGTTCTTGAAGGTGACGACGCGGCTGCCAATCTTGTTCTTACTGGTGATGGCCTCACGCGGCGGGAAGATGTGCTTGAGGATCTTGACCACGCGCTGGCCCAGCTTGGTGGAGAAGCCGTCAAAGATAAGGTGAGGGTACGACTCGCTGACAGTGCCGCGCACGCTCCCCGGGATATCGTGGCGGAGGACCACGTTGGACAGGGTGAAGCATGCCGTCGGGCCGTGGGGGAAGTGAGACAGCGTCAATCCGGTTGGCGTTCCGCGGCTGTTTTGTTTTGGCACCATCGTCAGCAACTATTGTCTTCTATCGCGTGTGCGGGGCAGCAGGCATAGCCATGTGCCCGGGACGTACTGTTCGTGAAGCAGGATAACGTCTGACAGTCCCGCGGCCTGCGCAGACCGCACCAGGTCGGGCAGGATGAGGTTTCCACGGTTCAGCCGCACAGCCGTCGGCAGCAGTAGCCTGATCTCCTTGGCAAACGACGCCAGTCTCGAGGATGGATCGCGCGACGTCGTCACTAGCACACGCGGGTCCACGACCCCCGACAGTTGTGCATACTCGTCGTCGATGTCCAGCTGCTCGTTTGTGTCCTTGTCCACCGACTCGTCGTACTGAAAGTCCTTCCTTAGGGCCTTGTCGTTAGCAATCTCTGGGTCCAGCGGCTTCCCCGAGGCCAGGGATGCCCTCAGCTTGGCTCGCTTTTCGCTGATCTCGGCATCTCGTAGTAGGAGCGCCCGCCTGTAAAGGTAGTCTCGCCGTTGACGTGCTTGCTTTCGCTGAATGTCCCCAAAAGTGTTAGAATTCCAGTCGCATATTTCCTTGGAAAAGGTATTTCAGCAGTTCTTGTGAGGGGAGTGAACATACAATCATTTTGTTAGATAAGTAAGCGTGTCATATGTAGATGTTGGTTGCTGATATTATCAACGACAATGATCTTTTTTTTTTTTTTTTTTCCTCTGCTCGGATTAGCAACCACCGCACCCAAAATGCGCTTATCGCGTCACCGGGACCGTTTATCGATAAGATTATTTCTCGAAGCTTATCACGTGGCTGCAAAAATGTCCCACCAAGAGGAAACTCAATACGTCGCTAGATAACCTCAATTCGAGTTTGCAAGTTGACCCATTCAGTCATCACAGTGGAACTAGTGGAACTGGTGGCGTACGCTGTCATCTGCAACTCTTGCCGTTGACTGCGTAACTAGACAGACCTCTTACTTCTCCCATATCGGAAAACCTTGATCTTGCCCCATCTCAACCGCGACAAACACTCCGGCGCATTCATCGAACGCGATGATGTGAGTCCGACTAGACCTACCTACGAACTCCGATTATTTCCAACGATACAATACTGAAGATCCGAGCTGGATTTTCCATATATTTTTCCTAAGAGGTGCGGACTTTATTCATACAAGCGCATCAGGGTTCTGCATTCCACGACCCCCCCCCGGTCTCCAGATATACCCTATCTGTCGCTATCGCCCCCTCCTCACCCCCGCCGGCACCCGCTGATGCTTATGCGAACTCCAGGAGAAGCTTTCAGTTCACCTGACCCGGAACGAAGCCTTCAGAATGGAGGGTGCTTTCACGCATGTGGGAAACCACCTCATTTCTGACTCGGCCGCTGCCATCAAAGCTGGCACCGACGACTTTTCCGCCCTCGGCACCGACGAGAACTTGCTCTATGGCAAAATGCCCGACCCCGATTCTCGCCGCCGCGCAGACGACGATGACAACGCCACTGAGACATATGACAATGACAATGATAGCGTCAGCAGTCCTGTTGATGGTATGGACGGGCTGAACCTCGATGACGCTGACGAGAAGGAGCTTCCTGCACACGCTTGCGCGTAAGTTACAGACCGGCATGTGAACTGTGGTCGACCAGTAGCCTGACTAACTGATTCTCCGACGATGTAGGTACTGCGGCATTCACTCGCCAAGCTCCGTCGTCAAGTGTCTGCACTGCAACAAATGGTTCTGCAGCTCCCGAGGCAACGGGAACTCGACGCACATTGTCAACCACCTGGTGCGCGCTCGCCACAAAGAGGTCCAGCTTCACCCAGAATCCTCTCTTGGGGATACCGTCCTGGAATGCTACAACTGCGGTACCAAGAATGCCTTCCTTCTCGGCTTTATCCCTGCCAAGTCAGATACCGTTGTCGTGCTCCTGTGCCGACAGCCCTGTGCGTCAGCTTCATCCAACAAGGACATGAACTGGGACACATCCCGCTGGGAGCCCCTCATTGCCGAACGTGCTTTCCTCGAATGGCTGGTTTCACCTCCCTCCGATGCCGAACAACTGCGAGCTCGCCACCTCACTCCCAACATGATCTCCAAGCTGGAGGAGATGTGGAAGGTTGAGCCCAAGGCTACGGTGGTGGATCTCGAGAACTCAGCCGGCGTCGAGGACGAGCCCAACCCGGTCCTCCTGAAATACGAGGACCAGTACCAGTACCAGAATATCTTTGGACCCCTTGTCAAGATGGAATCAGATTATGACAAGAAGCTCAAGGAGGCACAGTCCGAGGACAACCTCATGGTTCGCTGGGACTACGGACTGAACAACAAGCACGTTGTCAGCTTCAACCTCGTCAAGATTGAGTCGGGAGACGTCAAGCTTGCTGTTGGTGACGAGATGAGGCTGCGCTACAATGGCGAACTACGTCCGGCCTGGGAAGGAGTGGGTTACGTTGTTAAGATCCCCAACAATCAGTCGGACGAGGTGTCCTTGGAACTGCGCAAGGTGGGAAATGAGAAGTTGGTCCCCACGGACCTGTCGCACAACTTCTCGGCCGACTACGTGTGGAAGGCAACGTCGTACGACCGCATGCAGCTCGCCATGAAGACCTTTGCCCTCGACGAGCTGAGCGTGTCGGGATACATCTTCCACGCTCTGATCGGCAACGCTGCGACCTTTCAGCCTATGAAGCTGGCTCTCCCTAAGAAGTGGTCCGCACCCGGTCTTCCCGACCTGAACAACAGCCAGGTCGAGGCCATCAAGTCCTGTCTACAGCAGCCCCTGACCTTGATACAGGGCCCACCGGGAACTGGCAAGACGGTGACGTCTGCCACGGTCATCTACCACCTGGCCAAGGCCTCGGGAAACCAGGTCCTCGTCTGTGCCCCGTCAAACGTCGCCGTGGACCAGCTTTGCGAACGCATTCATAGGACTGGCCTGAAAGTGGTTCGCCTCACGGCCAAGTCGCGCGAGGATGTCGAATCCTCGGTCAGCTTCCTCGCCCTCCACGAGCAGGTGCGCATGGCAGAGCACAACAGCGAGCTCGTCAAGCTGGCTCAGCTCAAGAGCGACGTTGGCGAGCTGTCGAGCCAGGACGAGAAGAAGTACAAGCAGCTGACGAAGATGGCGGAGCGCGAGATCCTGACCAATGCCGACGTCGTGTGCTGCACGTGTGTAGGTGCTGGCGACCCTCGTCTGTCCAAGATGAAGTTTCGCAACGTCCTCATCGACGAGTCGACGCAGTCTGCCGAGCCCGAGTGCCTGATTCCTCTCGTACTCGGGTGCAAGCAGCTCGTTCTCGTGGGCGACCACCAGCAGCTGGGCCCCGTCATCATGAACAAGCAGGCTGCCAAGGCCGGACTAAACCAGTCCCTCTTTGAGCGCCTCGTAAACCTGGGGCGCGAGCCCGCGATGCTCAATACGCAGTACCGTATGCACCCTTGCCTGTCCGAGTTCCCTTCGAACATGTTCTACAATGGAGAACTGCAGAACGGAGTGACGGCCGAGACACGTCTGAGGCGTGAGGTCGACTTCCCTTGGGTCCGCCCCGAGATGCCCATGATGTTCTGGACGAACCTTGGCCTCGAGGAGATCTCGGCGTCGGGTACGTCGTACCTCAACCGCACCGAGGCGTCCAACGTCGAGAAGGCAATCACGCGCTTCTTCAAGGCGGGTGTGAAGCCCTCGGAGATCGGTGTCATTACACCGTACGAGGGCCAGAGGAGCTACATCGTGACGAATATGCAGAACTCCGGTACGTACAGGAAGGAACTGTACAAGGAGGTCGAGGTTGCGTCGGTCGATGCCTTCCAGGGCCGTGAAAAGGACTTCATCGTTCTGTCCTGCGTCCGTTCCAACGACAACCAGGGCATCGGTTTCCTCTCGGACCCACGCCGCCTCAACGTGGCACTCACGCGAGCCAAGTACGGACTGGTGATCCTGGGCAACCCCAAGGTCCTCTCCAAGCACGGGCTGTGGCACAACCTCTTGGTCCACTTCAAGGACCGCAACTGCTTCGTCGAGGGCCCCCTGACCAACCTCCAGCCGAGCCTCCTGCACTTGGTCCGGCCCAAGATCAGCTACCGGCCCAAGAACGGTCAGAAGCCGTACGGCCCCGTAGGGAGCCGTACGATGGACCACCGTGGCCCACCCGGTCGCGACGTCGACACGGGGTCTACGATGTCGTACATACCCGACGACGTCTCGTCGGTGCACAGCTCGGCTCTGGGTGGCGGGGCAGCGCTTGGCGGTGCGTTCCCCAGCATGTTCTCCAACTTCAGCCCCGATCAGTGGCCCGGGCTCCCCGGCGTGTCGGGCCCCGGACGCGGCGACAAGGGCCGGTCGCGTGGGCCGGAGAGCGTGGCTGGTGAGAGTGTGGCGACGACGGACTACACCGACGCGTCGAGCAGCGTGATTGGCGGGCGCGGCGTGGGGCAGGGAGGTGCCAGCCTGGGCGCGGGCCTGCACGACGCCGTGACGGGCATCAGACAACTCTCATACACGCAGAGTGACCGGCTCAAGCAGTACGTCGAGAGCAACGGACGCAACGGCTACGGAAGGCGGTACGACGACGACGAGAAGAGCGTCAGCACGGCGTTTCACAGCCAGATCGGACGGGGCTACGATTGATGGGAGGAGAGATGATGCATGCAGAAGAGCAGCAGCAACAGAAGAGGCCCGAGATGGCGACGGCAGTACATGGTCTCTTTCCTACCAGTCATGCCCAGGCATGGGACTGCTTTCGGAGCAGACAAGAGAGGCACGGTTCACCCGTCACTACGGGAGGCGACAAGCTTGTGTGTGTGTGTGTGTGTGTGTGTGTGTGTGATGCCTAGGCCGCTCGCCCCCGGCCGCTCGCCCCTGGCCGAGGAGGAGGAAAAGACGGTATCGAGGACGCATGGTTCCGGAAGAGATCTATTGAACCTCTCAGGCTTCCACCCACCACTGACCCAGCGTCTGATCTTTTCGTGATAATTTTTTTGAGCAGACGGACACCAGACCTTCCTCACGGTCTGACGGAGAAGAAGAAAGAGAGGAAGAGAGAGAAAGAAAAGGTGGTGAAGGAGAAGGGAGAGGGCAGGGAAAGCAGAAGCCAGCCAGTATCAATATACGGTGAGGCAAAGCCGTCTGCAGCCGTGTCTCTTCCAAGACTTCTTGGTCGGCTGCACGGTGCGGGCGTAGGAGCGGAGATGTCGATTTATTTTTGGAAGGAGGGAAAGACGGTGGGTGTGTGATGTGTGCAGCGACAGATGAGGTTTCTGGTGCACACACACACACACACAGACAGGTACGGGACGGAGGTGACTGACAACTACAGGCTATCTGTGGGTGGATGAAGTTGCGGGATAGCTGCCGAGCCAATCGGCCAGAGGCGGTGCTCGGGATCTGGTTCCCACCCCCCTTCCTCTGTATGGCCATCAGGTAGAATTTAGCTAGACAATATGACAGTCTTTACCGTTAAACGTGGCATGCCTGACGGGTGCATGGGTCCTGTCCTGTCGTCGGTAGAGGAGTAGATGGGCCGAGGAAAAGTACGACGGGGTCGAGCAGTAGCGAATGGTGGTGTCCGGATGTCTGCCCGAATCGTAGCGGAAAAGGTGCGACGTTCAAGAGACTGAAGTCGTCACGATCAAGAGGATGACTGGTGAAGAGTGGGATGGGCCAGGGCCCAGACAGACGATGGGATAGGTGCAGCCAGTCTATGATGCGATGATGCTCTACCACCCAGCTTGCAAAGCGTCAGTAATTTGATACGTAGCAGCGTTAACGTGGATGGGCAAGGGGTGGTAGGGGTGGTGGAGGGGGGGGAGGGGACGGGAGGGGACGGGAGGGCTTCAAAGCCAGTGAGGTCATCAGTCAGAAATTAAGAAATGGTTAAGATTGGCGTGGCAGTGCTATTCAATAATGTCATGCAAGCTGTACGAGGGAGTAATAATATGCAATAGAAGACGGTGCTGTAATACGTGCAGCGGTGCAAAGCGACTGCTATGGGCTGTTCAATAAGTGACCTGATTGGGAAGGGGGGGTTTGTCGAGACCGAGGAGAGAGGAATCAATGAACAATTTATGAGGGTGAGAAGAAGAAAATGGAAAGGCAGACGGGTTGGAGACAGACATTCGGGGAGAATGGAACAAGAACGGATCAGATCAGAGCTGTGTGTCAAATTCTGTCGGGTTTACAGCATCTTGGCCGAACCTTGCGAGACAGGGGGAGGGGGGCAGCTTATTACTTAGCTAGCCTAGGGGAATATGGAGAGAAGGGCCCCGAAGGGGAAGAGGATCTATTGAAAGGCCTACAAAGTAGTGAAGAAAAAAAATCAAAAAAATCAAAAAAAAAAATCGCGACTATCATGTATCAGTACAGATTACGAGTATGCACACACACATATATCGATGTACTCGTACTCATATCGTGATACCGTACGGACTATCCAGTAAAGCTCAGCTTTGCTCGGCTGCTTGGCACTGAGCTCTCGCTTGCTCACAGGTTTCATTAAAGGGGATCCGGACCCTCGGGGGAGAAGGCTAGGACGTAAAAGGCGAGAGAGAGCGCGGCACGCTAATAATAATTCTTCCTAGCCTCTAGGCCAGGCTATCCTATTTGTTCCTAGCCAGAATGTGAATAGACCTGAGCGCTGGTTGGTTCCTCCTACTCTCGTAGCTGGAAAAAAAAAATGATGCGTATGAAGGGAGAGATAGGTGATGCGTTGGCGATCTGCAATATTACAGCCAGATATGGGTCGTAGAGTGGCTCAGCTCAGCCACATCTGAAGGATATTACGAGGTGTCGATGGAATAGGAAGAGAAGAAGGTGAAGATGAAGAAGGGGAGGTAAGAGAGGGATGATGAGAGGAGAAGCAGGAACAAGGTAGGAAGAGATAGTAGAAAGGAAGAAAATAAAAAGAATGGAAAGAAGAAAGGAAGGGAGCAACGGACTATTATCTGCAGAGCACTGCAATGCACATGTGGTATTTCAACGTAGCATTACGACATAGATGCTGCTCGTAATCGGCCTCTCACCTACGTCTCTTGCTCTACGTGTGTCAGCCCAGTTTCCGGTTCTGTTCCCACTCTGCCACTCAACTACGCTATGCTGGACTACTGCTACTACTCCTACTCGTATTATGATCCATTACACCTCCGCCGTATTGCACTTGTCGCATCCGTCTCCCGTCTCCCCATTTCCCTTACATCTGCTTATTCCCTTCTACCCCCTCTCCGTCCATCTTACGAGTGACAGCTGCGAGTACCCGTGACTGGTACCGTACTTTCTTGGCAAGACAGACCAAGACCATACCATTCCACCGTCACCTTGCACGCCAAGAACAAGGTCCAGACGCCACATAAACGCCCCGGTTGCCAACGGCACGGGGCAGGAGGGAGAGAGAGAGAGAGAGAAGAGAGAAAAAAAAAAAGGGTCGCGATCCGACCAGCCGAAAACCATCATCTTTCCTCCTCCTCCTCCCACCCTGTTTCTCTCTTCCTATACATCACCTACCTTCCCTTTACCCGTATACGGTCGTGACCCCCTTTTCGGACCATTCGACGCACCGAGACTACCAGACGATAACGAGCTACAACACCGACGTATCGTAGTACCTGCTATAAACGAGCGAGGGAGAACGAAGGCCGTGCGCGCACACGCACATACTGAATAGAACGAGGGAATGTGCCACCGCCGCCGCCACCAGCCATGTTGAGCGGAATCCTGGGATCGCACACCCGTCGCTATGTGATCGTGGTAGTCTTCTTCCTTGTCTGCGTGGTGCTGTGGCACGGCTTCAGCCTGGCACCGTCAGACTCGTACTCGGAGACGTCGTCGACGTCATCGACCGAGCCCAAGGTCATTGACAGCTTCAAGTACCTCCCGTCGACCTTCGACTGGTCCAAGGTGACGCCCAAGTACCCGCCCGGAGACATCAAGTGGCCGCCGTCCAGCTGGCCCAAGACGTTCCCGCGCGTCCAGGCCCGGACGACGTCGGCCATGATCAAGGACGACATCGCCGCCAAGCGCAAGCAGATCATCAGGACCAAGTTCGTCAAGAGCTGGGAGGCCTACAAGGCCCACGCTTGGACAAAGGACGAGCTCATGCCGCTGTCGGGCAAGGGCAAGCAGAGCCTGTCGGGCTGGTCGGCCCAGCTGGTCGACGCCATGGACACGCTGTGGATCATGGACCTCAAGGACGAGTTCCGCCGCGCCGTCAAGGAGGTGGCCGTCATCGACTGGGCCACCACGTCCGACGAGAGGATCAACCTGTTCGAGGTCATCATCCGCTACCTCGGCGGCCTCCTGGCCGCCTACGACCTGTCCGAGGAGCCCGCCCTGCTGGCCAAGGCCGTCGAGCTGGGCGACGCCATGTACGCCGCCTTCGACACGCCCAACCGCTTCCCGCCCCGCTGGCTGTCGTACGAGACGGTCCGCCGCGGCGACCAGCTCGCGGACGAGTCCATGTCGGGCGCCGCCGGCGGCACCATGTGCCTCGAGTTCACGCGCCTCAGCCAGATCACCGGCGACCCCAAGTACTACGACGCCACCGAGCGCCTCAAGCAGTTCTTCCGCCGCTCGCAGAACGAGACCGCCGTGCCCGGCCTGTGGCCCCACGACCTCAACTACCGCGACGAGGTCGTGGACGGCCACAGGTTCAACCTGGGCGCCGGCATGGACTCGCTCTACGAGTACCTCCCCAAGATGCACGCCCTCCTCGGCGGCCAGGACCCCGAATACGTCGCCATGACCGTCAGCGCCCTCGACGCCATCCGCGACAACCTCCTCTTCCGCCCCATGACCCCCGCCGACGCCGACATCCTGCTGGCCGGCAGCCTCGTCGTCGAGGACGACGGCCAGGGCCCCGGCCGCACCTTCACCGCCGACATGGAACACCTGACCTGCTTCGCCGGCGGCATGTACGGCCTGGCCGGCAAGCTGCTCGGCCGCTCCGACTACGTCGACGTCGGCGCCCGCCTGACCTCGGGCTGCGTCTGGGCCTACGACGCCTTCTCCACCAACCTGATGCCCGAGAAGTCGCGGCTCGTCGCCTGCGCCGCCATCGACGGCCCCTGTCCGTTCGACAGCGACGCCCTGCCCAAGGGCCGCGCCAGGACCCTGCCCGAGGGCTTCGTCGGCATGCCCAACCCAAAGTACCTGCTGAGGCCCGAGGCCATCGAGAGCGTCTTCTACATGTGGCGCATCACCGGCGACCACACCTGGCGCGAGGCCGCTTGGAGGATGTGGGAGGGCCTCGTGCGCGAGACGGAGACGGAGATGGCGTTTGCGTCCATTGCCGACGTCACCAAACATTCGAGTGCAAAGATTGACTCTATGGAGGTGGGTTCCGACACACGACACGCATCCCCGCAAGATCATACTTTATCAGGAAGAACAAAGAACAAAAAAAAAAAAAAAAAAAAACCATTCAACTGACCCTTGTATATACAGACTTTTTGGATGGGTGAGACTCTCAAATACTTTTACCTCATCTTCGATGACGAGAGCAACACGAGCCTTGACGAGTGGGTTTTCAACACTGAGGCCCACCCGTTCAAACGCCCACAGTGAGAGAGAGAGAGGGCAGTCACCACATCAGACAAAGATGATAGATGACGACAAAACCGACAATAAAGACATACAAGAAAAAGAAAAAAAAGGAAATGACGACAAAAGGAACGACAAGGAAGTACAAAGAGAGAAACCAGACTAATCAAAAAAAAAGAGGAGACAGCAAGCAGAATGCGGCTGCGATGCCGGAGGAGCTATTGATCTCCGTAACCCCTGGATGTCTTTTTTTCCCTCTACTACTGCTAGTACTCATCACTGGGTATAGACAGGTAGTAGGTGAGAAAGATGAGACCGGCCCGATTTATAGGGGGGGACCAGGGCAGTTGCGGCTCCGAAGAAAAACATCAGTATCTTATCAGATGTACCGAATGGATGGGTCCATGCGGCTGTTGGGAGCAGTGATCGGGGGTTCTTTTTTTTTTTTGTGTGTGTGTGTGTATGTGTGTGTATATATGGGTAAATGGCGTTGTGGTGTTTCTCTGCTTGTTCAGTTTCCATCTATTTCAGAACACACACGAGATATAATTCTTCGCTATATACGAATATCGAGCTATCCCACCATCCAGAGCCTCTTCGAGTTTGCATGTACGTTTCCGAGCGACTTGAGAGAGGGAGGAGAGTTGGTGATGGATGAGGGTGACTGATTGATAAGGATTCTAGGTGGGCACTTATGGGGTACCAATATGGGTCCGGTCCCCGCCAGGAGGTACAAACTAAACCCGGCCTTTTTTCTTCTTCTCGCGAACAATAAGTACCAAGTACGAGCACACGTGCTCGTAGTGACGAGTATGGAGAGTGGGAAGAGTATTGGTAAGGAGCGAAGGGGATTCGAAAGGACAATTATATCACGAGGCTCTACGAATATTACATGTAAAGAGTAGGAAGGAATCGTACTCTCTCACACACACAGTGAGACTTGCCCAGCAGGACCGCCCCGCTTAAATGCATAAGAGGGGACCGTGGACACGCATACATGTACGTATACTCCGTAGCGAGTACAACCAGCCAGTACAGATACCCATATACGATAGTGTCCCTCCACCGCACCAGCCCGTGCGTCATTGCCAAAACGACAACAGCCGCCCCTCCGACCCATCGGGCCCCCCAGCTGGAGAGAGAGACCACCGAACTCGCAACCACCCGTGTCAGTGCCATTTTTGCTCCGTTGGTATACTCGGATCTCCGGGCTCTCTACTTCCGTACTTTATCTCTCTCGTGTGAAGGAAAACTCTGGATCCCCGGTGTTAGACCCAACCCCCCCCCCCCCTCCTCCCTCTCTCATCTTCTCTTCTCTTCTTCTTCTTTTTCTTCTTCTTCTTCTTCTTTTTCTTCTTCTTCTTCTTCCTCCTTGTCGGGTATACGCCCCGCGCCAAGTTGTCGGAAGCTCTTCTCTTCTCTCGCCAGACAACCTACCATGCCGATGCTACGGTTCCCCTCGGCACGTCTGCCGAGCGCCACAGGCACAGGCGCCGGCGCAGGCGCAGGCGCAGGCACAGGCGCAGGCGGCGGAAGCAGCATATCCCAACGGCAGAGGAAGGGACACCATGCGGGAGTGCCGCGGTTGTGCGCGCGGCGCGGGCTGGCGACGTCTCGCGCCCTGATGAATCCCGAGATGGCCAAGCGGAACCACTACGAGCGACTGGACGTGAGACACGACGCTTCGCCAGCCGACATCAAAAAGTATCCTCTCCCTTCCCCTCTGCAATTTCTTCTTCTCACCTTTTCCCGTCTCCGCTGCCTGTCGGCTACTTTACCACCTCCCCTTTCCGAGAATATATGAACTCCCCCCATGACTGATGCTCGGCCCTTCCCCGTTCCCGTCTCAGATCCTTCTACAGACTCTCGAAGACGCATCACCCCGACGTGAACCGCCACGACCCGAACGCCTCGCACAACTTCTCCCTCCTATCCGAATCGTACGGCGTCCTATCCGACGCATCCAAGCGCGCCTCCTACGACCGAGACGTACTCAGCCTCAACTCCCGGTCCTCCCACAGCTCCTCCTCATCTCATGCGCAGCAGCACCAACCTCACAACCCCAAGGCATCGTACCACAGCACCGGCGGCCGCCCGCCATCCGGCCTCTCCCGTCGACGCAGCTCCTTCCGCGGCCCCCCGCCCAGCTTCTACGCCACGGGAGGGTGGGGCGCCCACGCTGAGAAGCGTCGTCGCGCGCACGAGGAGTCGACGGGCACGCGGAGCGGCTACTACGGCGCCTACGGCACGTATTCCGGCGCCTCCCCCTCTTCCTCTTCCTCCTCAAAGTTCGCCGAGTCGGCCGCAGACTACACCAGGGGCGGCGTCCCCCACTTCGACAGGGACAGCCATGTGCGCACCCAGCGTCGGGAGGATGACAGGCGCTGGCAGAGGGCACACCGCGCCAGGCGCGCCGTAGACGAGGACAACGTCGAGTTCGAGCCACAGATGACCATAGGTGCCCACTTCGCCGTCATCCTCGCCCTCCTGGCCGCCAGCTTCGCTCTGCCGGCTTGGTATCTACGCTCCGCGAGGAACAGGAACAACGGCAGGAATTCCCAGCAGCAGCCGCAGCAGCAGCGGCTACAGGCATGAAACGGAACAAGCGGGGGACAAGAAGAGAAAGAAAAGAAAGTGGCACGTAATGGAATTTTCGGGGAAAGTGGTATCCATGGGTTTTAGAAAACATGAAAAGCGTTATCTTAATTTTATTTGCTTCATGCACACCTTCTTTCTTTTATACATATACATATTCACTATCAGCGACATTTGCATTACGGGGTATGCGTCATACTGCGAGGCAAATTCAGGTGTGCTGCCGGTAATAATAATATACTGACATGTTTGAATACCATGTTTGAATACCTTTGATAGAATACAAGCCTTCCGTAGACCGTAGCTCATCGCCGCATCCACTTTCTTTATCAGAATGGAAAAAGTGTGAGTACAGTGGTCACATGACAACAGAGCTCTTTTTGTTTCTGTATTAACACTCTACATCCCTGGATATCCATCGCAATGCAAAGAATCTTTCAACAGCGGTACACAGAGGAACAGGAATAAACACATCGCTATCTGCGACCGCCTTCTCTAGTTCTCTAAAATATGGTATTGTTGTCATGTGCCCCAACGTGCGGGCCTGTTCTACAAACTCGACGCGGTTACAGTGGGCAGGCTGGAACAAGAGGGAGCTACGGTGCTTAACCCTCGAAGGTGAAGCTGGCACCGAGCTTGTGGGTAGCCTGGTCAAGCTTCTGGGTGTCGAAAGAGCCACCGAGACCCAGGGTGACGCCCTCGCGGAGGAGGACGTTGTAGCCAACAGCGGCCAGACCACGGTCGTTGATCTTGAACTGTACGGGTAGAAAGAATGGTCAATTGCAGTCCACACAGACGACGAGAGGGAGAGAAGGGAGAACAAACCTTGGCGAACGAGACGGGGTCGATGCGGTACTTGGAGGCAACCTCGAGGCCGACAGTGTTGCCGGTCTTGGAGTTCCAGGTGGCCTTGGCACCAGCCTCAACCTGGCTGTTGACCTTGTGGTAGTAAGAGGCAGCGAAGACGCTGAGGTTGTCGGAGGCGGTGACGGCGGCGCTGTACTGGGGGACGGCGTAGCCGACGGCGGCGCTGTAGCCAGTCAGGGCAGCCTTGTTGACGTCGTAGCCGGCAGAGGCACCGGCGAGGAAGCCCTCGTGGCCGACGACGGCATCGACGTTGGCGGTGGGGCCCTTGAGAAGGTCGAAGAAGGCGCGGCCGGTGAAGCCGGGCTGCTTGAAGTGCAGGTTGAACTTGGCACCCTTGGCGGCGGTGGCGGGGAGGAAGTTGAAGAGACCCTCAAGCTTGAGGCCCTTGGCGAGCGAGTCGTTGACCTCGAGCTTGGTGTCGAGGGCGTTGGCCGTGTTCCACGACTGGGTAAGGGTCAGGCCTGCGTGTTTGTAGAGCATTAGCACCTGCTTAAAACTATCGGCATCACCTGGCCGGATGAGTGCCGAGAATTCAAAGGGCCAGCCGCTGTGGCGGCCAAGTATTCGTGACACCTGTATGCTGACTTGGGGATGAGATGAAGCTGGTGTCCTCGAATTCTCCCCTCTCGGCGTCTTGGCCACTGTTACATTGAGGTGTTGGGGTTCCGTACCAGTAGGCTTGTCCGAGTATTTTCCCTCAATCTGCCATCCATATGTCGGTCAGCATATCTCTTCGTTGATCTATCCATCCAGCCATCTCGACGGAGCAGCTGGGGACCTGAAGAGAGACGAGCGCGTCAACTTACGGCGGCAGAGGTGGCCTTCTCGTGGCTGGACTTTCCAGTGACCTTGAAGGCAACACCGTTGGGGGCGGTGTCCTTGAACTCGAAGGTGGTAGCGGCAAGGTGGTAGAAATCCCTGTTGAGGAGCTACACGCATCATGGCGAAAAGAGGACGCCTCGGAGTCAGCATTGCTTCACATGATCATGATAGCCGAACATCATCCCAGCAATGATCGAGGGACTTTTCAGACAAGCTTTTCACCCCCTCCGGCGATGGCCTCGGAGGGTAAGCTTCCCCCCCTCCTGCAGCATTGTAGATAGGGGAGCGAGCAAGCAAGGCAGAAGAGGGAAAAAAAGGGAGAATAGAGCGCATACATCGTTGGCCGGCTTGGCAATATCAGTGTAGGCGGGGACAGACATGATGGGCGATGTGTGAGGAGTAGAAGACACGGGAATGTGTGGACTTCTCGGTGGGGGAGAGAAGGAGCAGAAAAAAAAAAGATGAGGATGAGGTTTTGAAATAACTTGCGTGTTGACGGGGGACTACGAGAGAGCTTTGATGGAATCGGGCGGAAGGCAACAGGACGCACTAATAACTGGGGAACGGAAAATGTCGACAGCCGGGGGGAGGGAGGTAAGAGGGCCTTGTTGGGAAAATTGGCCAATGGTGAAGCTCCATTCGTCGGGCAAGAAAAGGCGTCAGTTACGTCGTACCCGAAATGGCCAACTGCGTGCCTAGTAACTGGTACGAGTGCATCAGAATGCTACTACACTCCATGCCTTTTTTTTTTTAATCTTTTTCTTTTCTTGACCCTAATTTATTACAGGGCACTTATGTTGGGGCCTTGCATACGGGGCATCATTCGGGTACAGGTACTGATACCACCACCACCCATGGGCTACGCTCTACACCATCGTCAACTCCACGTCGTGGTATGGCGAGTAGTGCCGAGCAATACCTCTCAGGCAATGCTTTGACTCGTAATGCCGCGTATAGTTTTCTCATTCGTACGGTATTCATCGACTGTAGAACTGCCGTTAAGATTAGATTACGATCTGTGGTAAATCGATACTATCTGTACTGCAGCCTACAGGTAAACAGTGATCATCAGTGACAAACACGTCGGCTAATGTCGGGACACCAAACCCTTCCTACCCACGTGGGATGTACAACAACACCCTTCGTCCTTCGGTCTGCCGTCTCTCCCTACATGTACGGAGTAATGATACTTACTCGTGTACGGTGTAGTCTCATACCCATCTCCCAACCATTCACCACCGTCCAACTTCCAAGTGACAACGCGCTCACTGCCGAGTTTGTAGCAAAGTGACTACCACGGAGCAGTTCCATTCGTTGCGCGCTCGTATCACTCCGTCTACCCTCTGCCACTCTGCCAAACTCTGCGGTCCCCACATCCCTTGCTTCCTGTCCAGGCCGGTCCCCCCCCTCCCAAAGACAGCGGCGCGCATCATGCAAGTTTGGCTCACCGTGACTCCCCAAGGTACCACTGCAATAACAATGCATGCAGGTCTACTGTATCTCGCGGTTGCTTTGCGTACCCGTACTCAATGTAGATCGCCATATTGCATGGAGCATAGAGAGGACTGAGGCTGAGATGCGCGCTCGCGACACACATGTCACACACGATATGCCCACATGGCTGGTTCTGGAATCGCGATGTTACCTGTTTGGTGGCATGAACGCGGCAGGACATGGTAATCAAGCCCGCAACTATATGCACGGCCTATGAATTCAAGTTCCCCGTGAAAGGAGAGGAAAGGTGTACATCGTCACGTACATCATCATCTCACCCCAATTAGTACCTTCCATGAATAGGGAGGGGTCTCTCAACTTGTACATGGATTTTTTTTTTCTTCCTTTTTTATTTCTTGACATTTTGCATTTGCTTTTCCAAAAGAAAAAAGAAAGAAAAGAAAGAATAAAGAGAAGAAAAGAGCATCCCGTCGTCCATCTATCTTAAAACAAAACGCCCGATATAGATCACCTCTATTGTCTCTACCCATTGCTTTTTCTGTTTACTCAGAGCTGTCGTATTTTTGGTTGTGAATGGAGATGGCACTGCAACTCTTGTTAGGTTCTGATATGCATCTCTCGCTGGTGGAGATGGAGATCCAAGAGGAAGAAAAACTCACCGGCCGCTGGGGTCCGTCTGCTTGGACCACGTAGGGGCCCAGCGCTGGACGGTAGAGGCGCAACGAGGGGGGAAGTGCTCGTCAAACATGAGACGGTACCAGTATCTGAGGGGAGAAGAAGAGTCAGTTTCACTGCGCTCCCATCTTGAGTGGTAGTCAGGCAATACATACGCCTCCTTGGTGTCGGGGACATCGGTGCCCCACTCAGGCTTAGGGTTCTTCATCATGTCGTCGGTGATGTGCAACTCGGCGTTGTCCTTGAGAGCATCGATCCATCCGTAGCCGACACCATCCGAGAACTGCTCCTTCTGGCGCCAGAGAATCTCGTCGGGCAGGTACGGCGCCGTCTCGGGCTCATCGGTCGTGTCGAAGGCCTTACGGACAATGTACTTCTCGATCTTGCCCTCGGTGATCATCTTGTCGGTGGGGTCGATGTTCATGGCCGTCTCGAGGAACTCCTTGTCGAGGAAGGGAACACGGGCCTCGAGACCCCAGGCTGCCGTCGACTTGTTGGCGCGCAGGCAGTCGGCGTAGTGGAGATTCTTGATGCGGCGGACCGTCTCCTCATGGAACGACTCCCTGTCGGGGGCGGCGTGGAAGTACAGGTAGCCACCAAAGGTCTCGTCGCTGCCCTCGCCACTCAGAACCATCTTGATGCCCATGGCCTTGATCTTGCGCGACAGGAGGAACATGGGCGTCGAGGCACGGATCGTCGTCACGTCGTACGACTCGAGGTGGTAGATGACGTCGGAGAGGGCGTTGAGGCCGTCCTCGATGGTGAAAGTCATGGCGTGGTGGCGCGTGCCCAGGAACTTGGCAACCTTGATGGCAGCCTCGTTGTCGGGCGACCCAGGCAGGCCGATGGAGAAACTGTTGAGCTGAGGCAGGAAGGTCTCGGTCGACAGGTTGTCGTTGTCGTCGATGCCGACAAGGCCCTCGCCACGGTCAGCGTCACCGCTAGTCTCGGAGGTGATGGGGACGGCAACCCCGTTCTCCAGGGCCTTCTTCTGGAGGCGGAGGATCTCACGCTGGGCAATGGACGCGACCAGACTCGAGTCGAGACCACCCGAGAGGAGGACACCGAAGGGGACTTCGGCCATGAGGCGCTTCCTCACAGACTTCTCCAAGGCATGGCGGAGCACCCTGTAGTCGACGGGCGTCGAGGGGACGTTCTTGGGGTCCCACCACTTGGGGTTGAAGTAGCGAGTCGTCTGGCCAGTCTTGGAGTCGTAGACGTGGCCGGGGGGGAAAGCCACAATCTTGTCGCACACAGGGTGCAGGCACTTGAGCTCCGAGGCAAAGTACACGGTGCCCGGCTCCTTCCACGACCATCCCTGGTAGAAGGTAGTGATGCCGATCGGGTCACGAGCGGCAATGGTGCGGTCCTGCTTCTTGTCGTACAGGACAAATGAGAACATGCCGTCGAGGTGGCTAGGGGCGTCGATGTCATACTCGGTGTACTTTTCAGCATTGTTAGACAGCGATTTCTACAGGACAGCACATGCCGCATCGTTGATATGGACTCTAGGGGAAGGTGATTACACACCAGGGGGATGATGACTTCGCAGTCGGAGTGCGTCTTGAAGTGGTACTCGTTCTTGAGAGCCTTGCGAATCAGACGGTGGTTGTAGATCTCACCGTTGACGGCGAGGATTATGGAGTCGTCGGCATTGGTCAGGGGCTGAGCACCGGATTCTGTAGAGAGGGAGAATCATCAGCCTTTGCTCATATATTTGATGTTTGGTCAGTGGCGTGGAAGAGGAGGGGCGAGACTCACCAACACCGACAATGCTGAGACGCTCATGGCAGAGGACTAGAAGGCAGATCAGTTTTGAAAGAGGTCCGCAGTTAAATTCTCAATTGACCTACTGGTGTTGTTAGAGATGACGTTTCCGCCTTTGGGAACATGTGTTAGCAGCGGCACGGCTCGTGCTTGTCGTCGAAAGGCCTCGCGAACTCACTCCAGTCGGGGCCACGATGGCGGATCCTGCACAGCGCACAACGGTCAGTCACACTCCTCCAAGATTCGCAGAGGACGACGTACTGCTTAGCGAGCTTCAGAGCCGTAGGCTTAAATTTTTGGACGTCGGGGTGACTGAGTATTCTAGTTAGCCGCCAAATGGTTCTTTTCGTTGTTGTTGCCGTCGAATCGCAGGCAGAAATCGTCCGTCATGGCGGGGTGGCGGTTGCTGCCCCTCCAAAGGAAAGAGCCCACAACTGCTACCACGAGCCAGTTTGAGGGGCAAGAGGAAGGAGGCGTGATTCTTTCACTCACCGATGGCAAGCAAAAATTCCACACATGATTGCGAGCTTGGTATTATCCAGAGGTCTGGGGAAACAAGGACCGACGTGTGTGTGTATGTAGGCGTTGGGAAGTAAAAAAAATAGATAAAAGCCGGGGGAGGGGCACAAGATTTGGGTGGGAGAAAAAAAAAGTGGCAGCGCCGAAAGAGTCAGAACTTGGTGGGGGGGGGGTTCCGACAGAGGCGGCGTTCAAGCGGCGAGGGTCCAGACGGAGGAACCAGAGGTGCGATGGCTCCGCTGTGACTCGCCGCCGACTCCTGCTGGGGGGGGGGGGGGGGGGGGGGGGGGGGGGGGGCCTGGGGCCCTGCTTGGCCCTGTTTCGGGCACACTGGGGGTCGCTAGGACGCGCTGAGACTCAGTGACAATTGATTGACTGCGGGACACCACGGCCGACTTCGGCTCTCCCGTCCAATTTTCATCATCATTGCCTGTACATATCCTGCTAAGATAGTGGCAGCCCACAATACAAATCGCTGTAAAAATAATACTCGTAAGATAATAGGTATTCGTGTTATTGGTAGTAAGCTCATCGTCCAACAAATCGGCCCGTCGCCATTGGTGCAGGCCTTAGATCAGATAGTCGTACCTGTCCTGTTACAGGATTCATCCCTCCCGCAAGACCCCTGCGGCTCCGATAACAGGCGGCTCTCTCTATCTACGACAAACGAGTATGAGTACGTCGCCATCCGCACGCATTTTTACGGTGTAGCAACCGCTTTTCCCACTCTTGCAGATGATACTCAGTGCGGAACTCTTTAGCGCATGTTTAACACTACACCAGAACGATTTCCAGTATGGCTCTGATATCATTCATGGCCCAATAAGTCAGGCTATTTGATTAATTAATCTGATCTCTTACTTCTGCTGGCAACCACTCTGTAGCCAGCACGTGCCGTTGTCCCCTAAGCCATGCCGAATGCGTCTCGTATTGTAATACGGAAGAGAAACGAAACAGCGCCGGAAGGAAAGATCCATATCATCAAACGTAGTATTTGCTTTCTTCGTGTCCCTGCCCTTAAACGCCATAAAAGGTTCATCTAGCAGGATCTTCTGGTCTTCCTTACTGATCCACCTAGTCTCATTTCCATCGAAAGACCGTCATATTTTCTCTTCACGGAGCCGGATTGTCGCGCACTACGCGCTTGACCCTTCGCTCATATTCCACCCGGTCCTTCCTGAACAGGTTATACGCTTCCGCTTGCGCAGGGGACTCGGGGTTGGGGTCGTTGAGCAGGTCCTGAACTCCCAGGAGGATCTGCTTGACCGTTATGGCGGGCTTCCAGGCCTCGTCTTCGTTGAGAATGGACAGGCATACGGTGCCAGAAGGGTAGACGTTGGGGTGGAACAGAGGTGGGACAAATTTGCCTACCATTCTCAAGTCAGCAATTTTAGGCATTAGCGGCAATGACAACGAGACAAAGGAGGTTCTAGACGCGTAACTCACACTTGGGTGGCTTTGTCGGGTATTCTACGTATCACATAAGTGGTCAGCAACGCTGTTTCATCCATCGTAGTGCGGCCCATCCTCTCCTCACCTTCGGGAAAGGCCATGGTCAGCTTGAACAGGCCGCCCTCCCAGATCGTCTTCTCCCTTCCGGGGATTCCGCACTCCCAGTTCTTGAGGTCGAGGATACCCTCCTTTGTCCTGGACGGCTTTGCGTAGAAGCCAAAGGGGTGGTCGCGGCGCCACTGCTTCCTTTGGGCGAGCGTCAGCATCATCAAGTTCGTCGCCTTTCTCTTCGCGCCTGCTCCTGGGGCAGAGAGGTGCTTACCGCTCCTCCTGTAGACGATTCTGACACAAGGCCATGATGGATGAGATGATTACTCTCGATCCGTAGGTAGGTTAGGTTGTCGTTCTCGTGCGCCTCGAATAGGCGACAGGCGAGGTGATTATGGAGAGTTCGAAGTCGCAAGAAGTCGTGCGGCGGTCGGAGTTCACGGTAGTTGGCAACTTGCGGACCACCAAGGGGGACAGGGGAACTATGCGCAAGCCCGTACCAGGAGGCTGGTTGTGTCACTTGGAAAAGAGAGAGAAGGGCGTTACAAATCAGCAAGAAAAAGGCTATATCTCGGTGACGATCGATGGAAGACAATAGGCACCGCGGGCTCTAATCCCCCACGTAGCTAACTGTGGCGTCCATGCCCTCGCGTTATTGAAAGCTGCGCCACTTGACTGCCTGGTGCTGGCCACCTGACAGTGGCTAGGCCGGGCCTCGCGGTGCTTGGGAAGCTGCTGGCCCGTCTCTGTATTACAGCGCAACAACAAGCCCTTGACGGCAACCTCCTGGGCTCTGCAGCAGCAAACAGACGCCCGAGTGACGTGGGGCATATTATGACCTTCCCCACGTCGCCTATGGTCCCCCTCCCTCGGTTCACCATCGAACCGCAGAGAAATCTGGCCGAGATGCACCAAATATTCTTGCCGACTTACTGATTCTCATTTGCGCAAGGCACACGAGCTCCTCTGGTCCCGTCAAACCAAAACTTTCTGCTTCTTTTGTACGGCAATTCTACACCTCGGGTCTCTCTCTTTGCTCACCGAGCTTTGCTTGGATCACCTACATCAACCAGCCTCGGCACATGCACGCAGCATCCATTTCATCACGCAGGTCCTGCAGCTGTTAACACCCGTGCAGAAGCTGTTCGGTGGGATATCAGAGCTCGGATTTTCTAATCTTGTAGCGCCATCACGATTGTTTTACCATGAGCTCAGCCAAGGAGGAGGTGAATGCAACGGCTGCCGCCGCAGAAGTAGCAGAGCATGTGAAGCCCACTGAGAATTCCCCCGGTGAGGCAGCACTCGAGGCCGATGTTCCGGACCCCGATGAGGACGATCTAGACGACCTGGATGGTATGTTGAAATTTCCTACGCCGCCCTCTGCAATTCCATGCTGCCTAGAGCTAAAACATATGATATATAGACATGCTGGACGAGTTTTCATCTGTCAAGCTAGACACGAAGAAGCCAAGCGAGGCCGCTCCTCATCCGGCGACGGCGCAGCCCGCACAGACGGAGGCCAAAGATGATCACACCAAAAAAGCCGAGTCACCATTCGCAGGGCTTGGGGAAGACTTCTCGGATGAGGACTTTGCCAAGCAGCTGCAGGCAGGCATGGCTGACCTGTTGGGCGAATTCGAAAAATCGGTCAGTCCTGTCAAACTCTCTTCCAGCCCTCCACACTAACAACATATGCCGGAACAGCCCGACATGCAGTCTCAGTTCGAGGAAATGTTCAAGCAGATAAATGCTTCTGCAGGGGCAGAGGATGCCAGTGGTGCGCCGGGTATGCGGCCCAGCACTACCGGTACAGCGGCCGCCAAGTCTGCCAGCGGCGCCGCTGCAGACCGGCCTGCAGCCTCTACAGACGGATCGTTCCAGGAGACGATCCGCCGAACGATGGAGCGAATGCAGAATTCTGGCGACCAAGCCACGGCGGCGGCCGCGTCAAGCAGCGAGGACGACTTCATGACCGAGATGCTTAAACAGCTCTCGTCCGGTGACTTCAAGGGCGGCGAGGGCGGCGAGGAGGAGTTCTCCAAGATGCTTATGGGCATGATGGAGCAGTTGACTAACAAGGAGATCCTGTATGAGCCCATGAAGGAACTCAACGAGAAGTTCCCCGAGTGGCTCGATAAGAACCGGTCAGAGACATCGGCCGAAGACCTCAAGCGATATGAGGAGCAAAGAGTCCTGGTGGCTGAGATTGTCGCCAAGTTCGAAGAGACTTCGTACTCCGACTCGAGTACAGCCCACCGGGAATACATTGTTGACAAGATGCAAAAGGTAATGAATGTTACCCATATCCATTCCTCTCATTTCCCCTTTACGGTTTTTGCTAACACAAATCAGATGCAAGCCGCGGGATCTCCGCCGTCAGACCTTGTGGGGGACATGGAGTCGGCACAGGAAGCCTTTAACGGATCAGATGAGCAGTGCAATCCCCAGTAGAGGTGGTTTGCTCTCCGTGTCCTTTTTGCTTCACCACTTTTTCTCGGCACCATTGGACATGGCCAAATCGATATGCATATACATCAATTATATACATATACCCCGGACCCAGTCCGATGGTAGAGAAAGATGTGCGTATACTCAGAGAACAGCAAAACCCGTACGAGTATAATAAAATACCCATTGCATGTGGTTCCCCAAACGCCAGGGGGGAACAAGAACAAGATATGCCCCCAAGTATGACCAGTACCCGGTTGCGTCCAAACGCCAGCCGTAGCCGAATCAAGTATTAGTAGTAGTAGAAAGTATGAATGTACAAATCAGAGAACCGAATGCAATCATTGAGTATGCACAAATGCTACTCGGCAGTGTCCATCTGCACATCTTCTGACGTTGACGGTAGGCGCTGGCGCTCCTGCGCAATAAGCTCGGCAAAGATGTCGTCATAGTCATCATCGGTCATGGTCGACGGCGACTCAGGGCGCTGTGTAGGTACCGCCACCTGTTCTTGGTAGGATGCCACCAGGGCGTCCATCTCCTCGTCCTCATCAGGTGGCAGCTCATCGTCGTACATGGCCATGTCATCGCCGGCGGCGGTAGCAGCAGCAAGGTTTCCATTATGCCGCTGCCTCAGCTGCTGCTGGAATTGTGCTTCGAGGGCCATTGCATCTTCAATATCGGCATCTGAGAGCTCGGGAGCGCCATGTGATAGCAAGTCCATGGTGTCTAGGTAGCTAGCCTTGAGGAGCTGTAGTAGAGTTCGATGTCAGCATTTGCTTTCTGGGTTGCCCAGAGGGGGGGTTAGGGGGAAGCAGAAAACGTACCTGTCCTTCAATATCCCTCCGTAGCCATTGCTTTTCCTCCGACTTCTGGCGCACGCTCTGCAAAAAGTTCCTGCGTCTCATGTCCTGGGCGTCCTCGCGTTTGCGGACGACGGGGTTCGGCCGCGTCGGACGCGACGCGTACTTGGACTTGGAGGAGGGCTGGATGGGCGAGGACTGGGTATGGCGTTGCGACATGGAGAGCGTGTTGTTTTCGCTGGGCGAGAGGGGCGACGAGGCGCGGACTGGAGAGGAGGAGAGGGGGGACGGGACGGACGGTCGATGGTGATACCATGTGCCTGAGAAGACGGGGGTGGGGGCGAACGAGATCATCTTGTCGCTATCGTCTATGTTGTTGTTGTCCGAGCTGAAAGTTTGATCCTTTTTCATAAGGAGGCAGGGTAGACTTATAATATGCCTGGTTTGAAGAAGACGAGATGTGAGTAGGTGGTCGGTTGGCCTTTTATTTTGAAGGGGCGGGGGCAGAGAGGGATAAGTACTACTGGTAATACTAAGACTGAGTTGAAGTGAATGAGTTTGAGACATGGAGAGAATCGCGCGCCACCACTATAAACACGCTTGGGATGGTCGCCACTCAACGCGGTCGCGGAATCACGTGCGGCACATCCCTGCGTTTTCTATCGACCTACCCGCAACAGCACAGAAGACCTCTTTTAGGTCTACCCCATGTTCATGATTCAAAATGAACGGGTACCGTACGACGCCTTTTTTCTTTTTCTTTTGCTTCTTTTTATATTTTATGACATTTCATTTTCTTTCATTTCTATGCGCACATTGCGCACTCGTAACCTATAAACAGGGGTTTTACCCAGGAGCAGAGTCTCTTGCGTCCAGTATTATCAGTAGCTGTAATCTGTAGTTGGACAGACTCCCACTAGAGTGACTTCATTACGACAACCTCTCCTGTCATATCGAGATGAAATGAATGGGTCTTCTTCGGCTTTCCTACACAATTGATCCCAACTACATCTCCAATAAAGGCCTGATCAATATCACATCCGGTAAAGACCAGGGAACTTCTAGGCGTCTAGCGGAACTCTGACGCAGCTCTAGAGGTCAACCATCGATAGAACCTCGGCTGCTGTGAGAGAGACTGCACAGGCATCCCGCCCTTTTGCCGTCTGACTCTGATTCACGTGAACCCCTGAATCCCTCTTCGTGCTGGGCCAAAGGAGTGGAATTCCACGTTTCTTGTAATCTGACAATCGTAATCCGTGCATCGTATTTAATACGTTCGTACTGCTAATTGGGAGCAAGTACGTTGTATACATGTACATGACAGTCACCCACGGAGTCGAACGCATCACACAAAACAGACGGATTACATGTATTGTACGTATCTGAAGTCCTAACTCCTTTATCCCGCATAAATAATCTAGCGAGCATTTGTCTAGATCCCAAAACCAAGCCCAGGTACCAAGTTGAGTACACGTATATATACCCCAGCCTTTTCAAGGAAAGGCGTGTCTTCCTATCCTGATCTCCTCATAAGTAGCTTTCGCATCTCCTCAACTGGTTGATCATGTCGGCGAGGTTCTGCTCGGTTTCTTTCAGCATGGAACTGAGGACGTCGCGCTCTTGTAACTTAGTCACGGCGGTATGCAAGTCGCTGCACCTGCACAAGAGCGACACACGCAGGATGTGGTTCCACTCATGCCAGGTGTTTATGCTGTATTTCCCAATGTTGCACGATACCGTAGGAAACCGAGTTTCCTCGCTCATTCCCGCTTGTACTTGGCTGACGTACTCTGCCACGACCCTTTCCATGCATAGGCATAGGCCCTCGACAACGAGAACGATGACCTTGGTGGTGGTCCGTGGGGAGTCGCAGTGCTCGCAGACGAGCCAGTAGTTGAGTTGCGATATAGCACAGCTTTGGTAAGTCAGGATGGCGTCTACAGAGAGATCGCCGATGGTGTGTATCTTGGAATCGAGATGGCTGAGCATCTGCGCTGCCGACTGGGCGCAGCTGCAGTCATCATCTCTGGAGGATGCGCTTTTACCTACACATGACACCTTCCCGGCCGGTAGAAGAGGCCACGTCTGGTCCACGGCAAGGCCCAGATCCATGCTGTTGTAGTCGCCAGGAGTGTCCTTGAGGTAGTCCGCACTCAATCGATCCATTTCTGCTTTGATGTCGGTGTATGTTAGTATATCCCATCCTAGCTTCATAGTCACAACGACAGATGGCTGCACATACCAAGAGAGAAGTCATTGCCCAAGCATTCCGGTGTAACGAACGGGGCGTTTTGGCTGAAGTTGAAGAGGGAGCTGTCATCCGAGAGTGATGCTGATGAATATGAGGGTACCGGACAGTCCGGGACCAAAGACATAGCACTTCCGGACTTGCTGCTGGCACCCGAGTGGCTTTGGCTGTCTCTTGATTTTGCCGTATCTGCTCGTTTTCGCCTCGGACCACCTCTCCTGGCGCTCTCTGGATATGTGCAGGTGATCTTGTTTTCCAGGCATTTTATGCACCCGGTCTCTTCTCCTGAGCATTTAACCTGGAAGTTATCAGGGCTTTCAGCACATTTTTTTCGAGCACACGGACAGTGAATAGGGGATAGACACAATTGAACCGACCTTTCGGGCACGGCATTCTAGACATGCCAGTCTCTTTTTCGGGTGGTCGTTGTAGATGTCTTTGGTCGTGGTCTCTTCATGAAGTAACCCATTGCTATATGTGATTTTGGAGAACATCATGCATAGACGAATCCGTAACGGGGATAGCCAGAGAGATTATGAGCTCAAACCCGAGATTCGTATCAATGATCGGTCGGGGATGAAGAAGCAAGTTGGACAGCTCTCATCAGATGGCCGATAGTCAATAAAGAAATGTCGGCGAGATGATCTAACTACGTACTACTGAGGAATAATGTAGGACGGAGAATGCTGAGAAACCTCGGGTAGACTCGAGTACGTACCACTAAGGGAGAATATATAATGGTAACCGTCTTGTAGGGTATATACGGGAAAACCTACCACGTCGATACACCTGGAGACTTAGCGGATGGATAAGACAGAAACCCCTCACGGGTCAGGGACGCAAATAACCCAAGGATTACTCTTCCAGATATAAGATATACATGTACAATGCCGTATCTCTTGGTGCGGATACGTAAAGCTAAGTGTATGCATTGTGTGCCGTTCGAGAGAAATGCCTATACGTAAGGTGCAGTCCGTGTCCCACGCCTCTGGACGATGGAATCTGTTGGATATACCAGTAACTCTCTCGTCGTCCATGTCATGGTTCGCACGGCGTAATATTACGATATGCCAGCTTCCCAGAAGATGTCGTAAGATTCGGCTCAAAACGCATGGGCACAGACGCGGAAGAGTGGGGCCCGATATGTCGACGTGAGACTATCTCACGTTATATTTCGGTGACTGGCTTGGAGAAGACTCTCGTGTGTATGTCGTATTATCGTGTCTGTTTTCTATCGTCCTCCTTCACGACATTTGTGGTAGAGATACATATGTGGCTATGGCGGTCTCCAACCATCAGCTATTCTTGTATATGAGCTAGGGGACTGTATAGGTACTTCTAATATCCCACTTGGTAGTTGGAGGTGAAGGAGTCGCAGGTTAGATATCACCTGGCGGCCTTTATTGATGCTATTTCCTCACGTTGCCGTCGATACCTGTACCTATCTTTGATGCTATGGAGTCTCGATACTGCCGTGTACTTTTCACTTTCCTTTTTAGAACTCCAGGAATATATAATATAGATGAATTTCTGGTTCAGCTAACGCTGCCCACGCCAATCAGGTCATATCCGTTCGTGGGGGCTGGCCGCCCGATTGGGAGCGTGGAACTGCGAGGAGCAGACAACATTGAACCCTTGCAGCCACGATGCTGACCGTGCCTCATGCAGTTCCGAGACCCATGGAGCTTACTTGGACATACTCCGTAAGCATCGTTCCACCAGCAAAACGAACGAAAGCCCTTTACATAACACAATGTTGACTAAACAATTGGTGAGGATTCCCCACGAAGTTTCAAATCACCGGAAAACTAGGCCCTGTCCAGGGAACCAGGCATCCCACAGCGCTGCCCATTTACACGGTGATTTTCACTCACCTGAATACGTGAATGAAACGATAGACTTTTATTCAGACCGCCAGGGCATAGCAGGAAGACAAAGTCACCATCGAGAATTCGAGCGGGTTGTAAAACATGTCCTCGCACCTTTGTTGTTGGCAGCAGACAAGGGGCTTTTTGACCCTTCGAGCTATGGTAAGCCACCAACCCGGAGGGGACGGGTCTCGACTGCGGCAACGATTCTAGATGGGATATACATGTCTGGAACAGGTACGAATATAGGATCCTGATTGGGTCGCTGTGACGGAAGACACGGCACGGGAGGTGCTGTATATATCTGTACAGAGTAAGTGTAACGGCCACTGTAGCCAGGGCCGTTGCATAACACGTGAGATGTATACTCCGTGCATGCATAGCGGTATTCTGCAGACTCCAGGAAGGGCGAATACTAGACGAGCAATTGGTCAAGGGGAACATGTCTACAGACCGACGGGCGAAATCACGTAAAGAGACCCTGTAGCGAAATCCAGACTCGGAGGGATCACAAACATACGCTGACGGGCCGTGTTCACACATGCATATGCGCCAAGGCGGTACTTCCCAACATCGCAGCTTTCGGGCCGGGATGTTTAGGGCTTAGTGTGGATATATGCTTACCCCCTGTGCAGTTCGGGACGATTGTTTCCACTCGGCGATCCGGGCCGTCCTAGCCTGACGTACGCCGTCCAGGGCGCTGCAGCCAGTGGAAGGGCTCAAGAGGCCGGGTGCGCTTATGGCCCTGCTGGCTCCGGCGCCCGTAAGCGGCTTGTTCTCGAGGAAGAGTGAGGGTGATGATAGGCAAGGCAGATATCTATGTCGGCATTTCCCGTGAATATAACATCCAGCTGCTTCCTGATTCCAAAACAAACTTTCTGGCTTCCGAAGCTGTTACACCGTTTTGTCTGACCACCCGCTATCGACTCAACATAATCATGGTGCGTCTCACCAGCTTTCTCTCTGCTGTTTGGTTCCCTTTCGCGGCAGTTCAGGCCGGACTCTCCAACTTTGACGACTGGGAGCATGGCCGCGTTGCGCTCGAGGATGTCAGCATTCACTTTCGCTACGCTGGATCTGGCCCACCCTTGCTCCTCGTACACGGGACCCCCCAATTCAGTCTGACCTGGCAATTCATCGGTCCTATCCTCGCTGAGCACTATACCGTCATCGCCCCGGACATGCGCGGGACCGGAGATTCCAGCATTCCGTCGACTGGGGACTATACCTGCGAAACATCTGCTGGCGATCTCAAGGGCTTGCTCGATTTCCTCAACATAACCTCTACATATGTCTTCGCCCACGATAGCGGCGTCGGCATCGCCACTGCTCTGGCCATCAAGAACCCCGCCGTCGTGAAGAGGTTGGCGTTTGGCGAGTACATCTTCCCAGGGTTCGGTTACGAGCAGGCCGCATCACCCGCTCCGTTCTTGGACCTGTACGGAAACCCACAGCTTTCTGCCTTTGCGGTTCCCGACTTTGCCGAGTTTCTCGTTCGCGGAAAGGAGAAGCAGCTGCTACAGTGGTACTTCTACAAGGGTAGCTATTCCGGCGGCACCAGCTTCAGCGAGGATACACTGAACCGGTACACCAGCAGCATCTCGAAGCCCGGGTTTCTGAGGTCCATGATGGGCGTGTACTCCGCGGCCACCGTCCACGCAGACTCACAGTTTTTCCGAGGCCACCTGGGACAAGCCGCACTGGAGATGCCAGCACTCGCAGTCGGCGGGGAGGCAAGCAACGGAAACGAGGGCATTATGCGTATGCTTTATTCGTGGGTAGCAAACGATCTCGACGTGGCCGTGGTTCCCAAGGCAGGCCACTGGCTAGGTATGTCTCGCACCGACTAGCTGGATGTATAGGAAAAAAGGATTCAGGAAATCCAATATTGATCCCAATGCTCTTTAGGTGACGAGAACCCATCCTGGACAGCAAAGCGCGTGGCCAGCTTCTTCTCGGAAGACAAGGAAGCCTTGAAGAGCATTGACCTGGCTTCCCTTGCCGATCACGTCACCTTGCAAGTAGGATTTTTCGGGACCTACAGGAACGCTGCCCTGGGTGCAGATCTTGGTGAGTTGGTCCAGAGAACGCCCAATCTTCTAAAGTGGGATCGACGAGCTAGCGATGGCTAACCAATTCACCACCTTTTTAGTCGCTGCCGTTCAAGGGATGCCTCAAAGGCCCAAGTATGCATCTACAGATATCGAGGAGGAATTCCAATATACCGCCCTGAACAAGGACTCACAGTAGTTGTACTACGCTGAATACTCCGAGATTCAAACCTACATCTAGTCGCAAGGTGATAGAATAGTACACAATTTCGCCCTCGACTCTTCAAAGTTTCTCCGAAATATACTGAACTTGGGAGTCAGTGTCGCTTTAGTCTAGGTTGTAACGAATTGTTAGGCACCAAACGTGGCACGCAAGAGGGAGAAGATGAAGGTGATGATGATATATCTCGCTAGCTAAGTGCACACGAATGTGAGATTGCTACTAGTTATTAGGCTTGCGTGTGACTGGCTCCCAACCATCTTAGCCTAAACTCCTTTTTGAGGATGACCTGATGCCGATTTCCCTGGGAGACTTCCCCAAGACGATGAAGATGAGATCCGCCGGGAGCTCTGCCTCACGATCTCCCGTGAGTCCTTGCACGATTCGTTGACTCGCTCATATTCACTGTAGGATGACTGCGTTCTCATACCGCGTGGCGGGACCTGGACTTGGTTCACTTACGATCAGGAACAGGAAAGCCTGCCCTGCTAATACTGATGAGCCTACATGTACCTGCATGTATTATTGTACTGATATTCCCGATCATGTACGTCGGCATAGAAGGCTGCATACAGTGTAAGAAGGGTGGTCTTTTCCAGTACTAAGTTGAAATTGGAATACACGGAGTGATTCTTCATGGCTGTCTATATAAGATCCGTCGTTGTAGAGTCGCTGCCGATTGAATAACTGACGACTCCGGATGGATGCGGTTGAATCATTGAATTGGGTTGGAATGAGCCCACGTCCCTTAGCGATTAGAGGCAGTCTGCTCATTTTCCAATGTAGTAGTCAATCTCATTCATGAAGATGTACTTGACGTAGTTGAACTGATATTCTATCTATATTGATAATTTTGAACGTCTCGGAGTGGTTCCTGACTTTCATAGTGAATATGCAAATAGACCAGCAAGTGCGCGGATGGAAGCGCGTGTAAGTGCGTGAATGTCGGGAAAGGTAGGCTCTAGAGCTATGAGGAACTTAATGATCCATTTTTAACTAGAATACAATTCACGTGTGCGTGAGGGCAACAGGGCGGCGGCATGAAGTTGTTCGTATTAAGGAAAGGAACTGCACTGGATTGGTTTGTTGTATCCTTCTCGGATTCTCGCTGGTTACCGTACATATATATATATATAACAAGAGCAGCTCCAAATAATTCAATACATATGCTATCAAGAACCAAGGGCGCAAAGGAGTCAATCATGTGTGAGAGCATATAATAATCTATGTATGTGTAATCTGTAGAGGGTTACGTATCAAATCTACCTCTAAAGTTCGTCATAGGAAATCCGTCTCTTTGTGGCCCAACATCCAGGTTCATCCTACAAAGCCCACCTCTAAGCTCGTAGAAAGACTTGGGGTTGCCACCATTTCGTACAAAGTCACTAACCCTGGCTTCTCCTGTGCGGGCCCTTTAAGCTCCCCAGCTCGCCAGCAATTTCTCCTCAATAATCTCTGCAAGATTGAACAGACACTTTTGTGGGCTGATGATGTCCAGGAAGGGAATATCAACCTGGAACGTATTGAAGAACCAGGTGCGAAACTCGGCAGCAAGCATGCTGTCCACTCCAAATGAGGGGAGCGGCGCCCTCTCGTCAACGGCATCCAGCTGCATCAGGATCAGGTTGCTGAAGCGCTTCTTGATAAGACGCAGCGCAGCATCTAGCATCGTCGGTGCGCTGGCTTCGGACGTGAACATGTGGCCAGCGCCCACAGGGAGATCCTTGAACCATTTGGCAGCAGACTCGAGCGATCCGTTATCGTTGCCGTTCTCTTCAGCCTGCTCGTCTTTCTCTGCCAAGAGAGAAGCTGCCAGGATACTTGTGCGGGATTCATCCATGACGCCATTGTTCACCTCAAATCCCTGGGCCATGAGCTTGCGCACACCGTATGACTCAAGACCAGTAAGGATATGCGCATGCTCGCTGGTCGTGGGCTTGCCGCTGACAAATTCAGCGTCACCGCCAGGTCCCGAAAGACCATAGTCGACAACCTGGAGAAACTCCTCCTCATTGAGGGGCTGTATACCCTTCCTAAGAAGCATGGCCTCAATCTCTGGGTTTTCGTGAAGGTAGCCAACTTCAGAAATCATACCAAGACCGATAGAGATAGCTGGCTTTCCCTGAGATCTCCTCCATCGAGCAAAGCCGTCAAGGAAATTGTTGGCAGCGCAGTAGTTGCTCTCGGTGGCAGTGCCGCAGCTACCGGAAATGGAGGATGTCATGAGGAAGAAGTCCAGAGCTCCATCGTAGCCCTCGAGGGAGTGATTGAGATTCCATGAACCCCTCCACTTCGGCTGAATACCAGTATGCCATGCCTTGTTGCTCATAACGGTAAACAGAGCCTCACTGAGGCCCATGGCCGCCTGGACGACGCCGCCGATGGGTCCCTGCTTGGCACATGCTTCCACCGCTTCCTGGACGTGATCCGGACTGGAGACATCGCCGCGAACGACTGTAACATCTGCGCCGGCATCGTGGAGACGGTTGACAAGCTCAGCCGCGCTTGGTTTGTCGACCCCGGAGCGGCCAAGGAAGCAGAACTTCCGAGCACCGCGCGACATCATCCAGCGGCTGAGACTGCGACCGAGACCTCCCAGGCAGCCCACAAGTAGGTAGGACTTCTCGGGTGAAAAGACGGCCTGGTACATGGGCGGGGCGACGGGGACCTTGCTCTTGGGGTTCTCCATAGAGATCACTACCTTTCCGATCCTGTCCTTGTTGTTGAAGTAACGGTAGGCCTGACCAATCTGCGAGACATCGAAGGTTGCAATTGGAGAGGCCTTGATCTTGCCGTCCCGGTACAGATCAACGACTTCGGCAGTGTAGCTATTGGAGTACGGAGGTCAGTCTTGAACAAGACAAGAAACGAGTGTTGACAGGGTACCGCAAGATCTGAGATGACAACTCACTTATAGACAACCTGCTGGTAATGGGGATCCTCGGCGTAGAAGAATTCAGAGAGGTCAAAGGCACTGAAAGTCGAGCCCTGCAGGAACTTGTGCATGTCAAGGTTGCCAGCATCGATCAACTCACGCTTTCCTATCTCGACAAAGCGCCCGAAAGGCGAAATGCAAGACCAAGAAGCATGCATAAGGTCCCCAACAAGAGAATTGATGATGACATTAATACCACGGCCACCGGTTGCTGCCATGATACCGTCGACAAAGGAGTCATCGCGGGAGTTGAAGATGTTCTCGGCCGGCACGCCCATCTCCTTGGTGAGATAATCGCGCTTCGATTGAGATCCAACCGTTGTGTATACCGTAGCTCCCATCAGCTGGGCGATGTTGATGGCCGCCAGACCAAATGCGCCGGCGCCTGAGTGGATCAGGACAGTCTCTCCTGCCCGCAGGTGGGCGCGGTCTCTCAAGCAGACCAGAGCAGTGACATTCACACCCAGGATAGTAGGCATGACGGTCATATCCTCCTCAGGACGAAGCTTGTGGAGGGTCTCGACTCTAACACGTTCCGTGGTGCCAAAGTGATTGGGCACGAACGCAGCAACACGGTCGCCCTTCTTCAAGTGGGTTACTCCGGGGCCTGTTTCCTTGACGACACCCCCAAAATCCAGAGCCACGGTGCAGTCCTTCGTATCAGCTCGGCCGTTGATCGCATAGATGTCCTTTGCATTCAAGCCCACAGAGCGGAGGTCGACGTCCACGTACCCCTCTGGGGGTGCGGTCTGGCTTTCCGCGATCTGCTGGAAGTGAATGGTGTCTGTCATACCAACCTGGCCAACAGACAGTCTGGCCGGACCGATCTGGCCGAAAGGAACCAGCCTCATATCTTCAGTCCCCATACGCTGCCTAAAGAGCGAGTTAAGCTCCGCATCCGGGACAAAGCGGCTCACGTAGAGAACGCCGTCCTTCTGGATGAACTCGCTATCGTCGATGGCGTGTCGGAAGGCAAGTGCAGCTGATACATTGGCGCATGTCGTATCAATTAGGCTTCGCTTGGTGGCATCCGCACCGATATCCAGGACCGCGTATCTCAGGGCAGGCTGCTCCAACATCAAAGAACGAGATAGACCTCGGGAGAGTGTGAGATCTGGGTTGGGTGAGGAGAGCATGTTGGCGCCCGTGAGCCACAAGAGGCTGGTCACATTGTCCGTGATCTTACGGAGGCGATCCATGTCATCAGCGCTGATAGTAGCAAGGAACTCCTGCTCCATCTCGAGTAGAGACACAACCGCAACACTCTCATTGAGATCAACCTCCCCGATGTTTCTGATGGTACTGCTGGAAACCTGAGAAATACCCGTCCCGCGAAGGTGAGTTGTGATAGCACTCTCCAAAGTGTCAATCGAGGAGGATGAGCTGTTTGGCTTGACGATGAGGACGGATTTGTCCTCAAGACCCGTCTTCTTGGGACCACGGATAGCCAGTAGTGTATCGCTTGGGAGCTCAATCGTGGCAAACCCGGCAGCGTCGAGACTGGTAACAGCCGCATCTGTCTTGCGGGTGATGACTATTCCGTTCTCTGAGACCTTCTCGGCAAGGGCCTGGGGCATATCATTCCAAACCTTTCTGGAAACAGAATAGTGAGGGATGACGACAGCATCAAATGTATCAGGGGCTTTGGGGTCCTCAAGGACAATCTCACCGACGTCGTTGAGGGTGCTATCGGTCCAGGATTTGCATCGGGGGAACGCGGTGTCCTTTCCCAGGATCGAGAGAACATCCTTGGCGGACCACTGCCTCTCTTGACCAATCTCCAGGACAGCCATGCGGGGAACCTTGTGGGAAAGGAGATCAAGCACGGCTGCGAAAACGACGAGAGCATTGTTGTCCAGCATTTCCTCGGCTTGCTTGACCGAAAAGTCAGCAATGTATTCTCGTAGGGCGTTTCCGGCCTCCGGCTGAATACGTAGAACATCGGGCTTCCATTGGATGCGCAAGCAGGGTTGGCGCTGGAGATAGATGCTGGTCTCCGCTGCCACGGGCGGCTTTCCTCCATAGGCATTGAGGCGCATGTGTCGCATGTCAATAGCAGGGGTGCCATCCGGAAGACGGAGTGTAAAGGAGACAGAGCGGCTGGCAAAACCAGTCTTCTCCATGCGGGAGTGGATCCTCATCTCCTCGCTCTTCTGGCCAGCAGCGCCACCGCTCGGTAGCTGGATGGTGCAGCTGGTGAGGAACACTGGGACAAATGCTCGAAGAGCACTGACGTTACCGGCTGTACCTCCGAAGATGGCTGCCTGGAAACAAGCGTCGATAGTAATCGGGTGTATGGCGTAGAACATGCCCGCAGAAGCGGCTGACGGGGGGTCCAGGACAGTCGTGCCGATGGAGTCCGTAGCTGTGCGGTTTCCATCAGTGTACAGGCTGGTGAGGGACTGGAACTCGGGTCCAAAGTTGAGGCCCTCCTCCTTTGCCTTCTTGTACCAGCGGCCCATAGGCCAGCATTCGTAACCATTGGGCGTCACCTCAACTGAACCATCTGTTGGCTTCATGGTCGACTCAACTACACGGATGCTGCCCATGCAGTGCAGTGTAGTTACACCGGAAATCCAAGAAGCAATGGAAAAGTCGTACCAGTCCTTGGACTTGTTTGCCGTCGAGATCTTCCGCGGGTTCATGACGGTGTGGATCTCAGTCTGCTCTGCTTCAGCATCCTTCTCATCAGGCACAACAAATGCAGCGCTGATGTTGACATTTTCAAACTCAAAGGAGTAAGAAACTCCGGCCTTGAGGTTGTCCTTGATATCCAGGATCTGTGACAGGGCTTCAATGGCCATGGCCATGTAGCCAGCACCCGGGAGAACAACCTGGGACTCTCCAAGTTTGTGGTCACGGACCCAAGCCATCTCAGACATCTTGGGGATATTGCGCCAACAGTACTCAATTCCGTTGCCGGCCGTGGTCCTCGTTCCGATGAGTTCATGGCGAGGGTGCTTTCGCAGGCGGTGCTCTACACTGCCTCGCGGCTCATGCCACAGAAGTGGATTGGAATAATCCCACGGGTAGGATGGAAGGCTTGGAGAGATCGTCTTGCTTGACCTGGAGATGTTGTTGACCGTGGACCAGTCAATGTCGTGGCCGTAGGAGTAGAGAGTTCCGGCTAGCTTCTTCAGGCAGACATATGAATTCTCCTTCCGGACAAGTGTTGGGGAGTAAGGAGCAGACTCCTTATCTTTCTTAGCGGCAGACCGGATCTGCTGGATGGGGCCTTTGAGAGCAGAATGAGGTCCGATTTCAACCAGGTGATATTTTCCAGAGTTGATTATGCTAGTCAAACCAGCACTGAACTGGACAGGCTGCTCAAGGTTCCGACGGAAGTAGGAGGACATGCTAGTTCCGGGGTTGACAATCCCGAGAGATTCAGCCGAGTGGCCGACGGTTGAGAACATCTGGACTTCGGGGTCGGGAGCCGGAGCCTCCTCGGCGAAGTGGGGAGCGACGAGCGACTCGTAAAGGTCACCAATCTCGGTCATCATGTGGGAGTGGTAGGCTCGTCCACCCGTCTCAAGCTTGCGGGCAAACTTGCCCAAGTCGCTCAGCTCGGACAGGAGAGCTTCAATGCTGCTGGTGGAGCCGCTGATGGTGACACTCTCTGGGGAGTTGACGCAGGCCACGCGAACCTCGGGCAGGCTGAGCTTCTCAATCATGGCGTTGGCGTCATCAGCGGACACACCCGCAGCTAGCATGGTGCCGCGCGACTGGAGCTTTCCTACCGCAAAGCCTCGATAATAGGCGGCCTTGATAGCCTGGGAAGAGGTCAGGAGACCGGCAGCATACGAAGCGGCAATCTCGCCGGAGGAATGGCCAATAACGGCAGACGGCGTGACTCCCCAGCTTCTCAAGAGATCGACCAGCGCAATCTGGATAGCGGTGCAGATAGGCTGGCTGCGAGTGACATGGTTGATCATGCTCGTGGCGGGCCCATCGCGCAGAGTCTGCTCCAAGGTCCAATCGGGCTTGTGCTCAGTCGGCAGCGACGCCAGTGTAGCATCGAGCTGTCGAATGGTTGCCAAGAATGCGGCGTCTTGCTCGAGGGCCTCCTTACCCATAGTGGCATACTGTGCACCCTGTCCGGTGAAGACGAATGCAAGGGGCAAGGGCTTCGCTCCAGGCACAGCCTTGTCGCCACTGTCCGCGATCTTGACGACGCTTGGGTTGAAGCCGGCCGAAGCGAGCACAAAATTGCGCAGCCTCAGCCCGGTCTGGCGCTTGCTCAGCTCAGATGAGATGGCACCAACTGTCTCCCCATCGGCCGCCCTCTCGACAAGGTCAATAACCTGGCTCTGCCGAGCTTCCAGGGACTTGCCGGAAGAAGCTGAGAAAGGGAGGACAAGAAACTGTCCCTCGCCCGCGTCTGCCACACTCTCAGTGGTCGACACTTCAGGAGTAGCAGAAGAATTCATGTAACTGTCGACAGACTCGAGAATGACGTGGCCATTGGCACCACCGTAACCAAAAGAGTTGACACTGGCACGCTGCAGGGACCTCGGCCACGGTTCATTCTCACACTGAACCACCATGTTGCGCTCCTTGAGCTTCACTGCCAGATCCACGAGTGTCAGTAAAATGATGACGCTCGGTAGCTTCTAGCTCGGTGTGGTACTCACGCTTGGGGTTGACCTCCTTCACACCGTAGGTTGGTGGGATGATGCCATGCTCAAAGGCGAGGGCGACTTTGATCACCGATGTCAAGCCGCTGGCGGCCTCACCGTGACCCATGTTGGTTTTGACCGATCCAATCCTCAGAGGCTCGCCTTCGCGGCGACCGAAACAAGCAGCAACGCCGTTGACTTCGATAGGGTCACCAACGGGGGTACCAGTGCCGTGGCACTCGACATAGTCAGTGTCGTCAAATGACAAGCCTGCGTTTTCGTATGCCTTCCTTATGACGGCCTCCTGCATCTTAGCATCCGGCAGGGTGATCCCAGGGGTTTTTCCGTTCCTTCACATCATGTCAGTTAAGATCTTGCCCACGCTTGGAATATGTATGTTGAACAGGTGCAGGTGGGGTCGGAACTTACGAGTTGATAGCAGTTCCGCGAATGACGGCATGGATCTTGCTCTTGTCCTTCAGGGCCGAGGATAGTCTCTTGATATAAATGGCGTTCAGAGCCTCTGCACGGGCGTAACCGTCGGCCGAGACATCAAAGGTGTGGCAAGCCGAAGTAGGGGAAAGGAAGCCGCCTTTGGCTGTGCCAAAATGCTGCTCAGGAGATGTGATCAGGTTGGCACCGGCGACAATGGCGGCATCGCAATCGCCATTTTTGATAGCGGTCACAGCCTGGTGCAGTGCGTAAATGGTCGAGGAGCAGGCAGTGTCGAGCGTGAAGCTAGAATTTCGAGTCAGCTGCGACGAATGACGTAGGCGAGATTGGGCAGAGCCCGGTATTGATCGGCCTTACCTGGGACCGTGGAGGTCGAAGACGTGGCTGATGCGGTTGGACATGATGGATGTTCCACTTCCCGTAGCCGCCAGACGGTGCAGGTAGTCGGAGTCACGAGACTGCATGAGGTTGTAATCGACTGTGAAGTTTCCGACAAAGACAGCCGTGTTTGAGCCGGCGATGTCCTTCATGGTCTCTCCAGCATTTTCCAGACACTCGTAGACAATCTCCAAAAGCTTGCGCTGCTGTGGATCCATATAAGAAGCTTCCAGGTTGTTGATTCCGAAGAACGAGGGGTCAAACTTGCGGACGTCTTCGTCCAGGAAGTATCCTCCATCGACGTTCATCATACCCGCACGTGTGTTGTCCTTGCCATAGTATCCTTCGATGTTGTACCGCTGCAGGGGAACCTTGCCTTGTGCAGTCTTCTTGTTGTACAGGTAGTCCCACAGACCCGATGGTGAGGTGATTCCGCCGGGAAGGTGGCACGCTGGATTTACGCAGGTGTCAGAAACCAGACGGTCCCGGAGAGTTGAGTGTTCGCAGCTTACCCATGCCAACAATACAAGTGGTTTTATCGAAACCGGCATCGCTCGAAGAGCCGGACGGTCCGGACAAGACCGGGAGATCATCCTGCGAGTAGGCTGCCTCCGAGATGGCCTTCGAGATGACAGTAACGTCTTGCTTTCTGTCGTACGCAAGCTGAGGCTCGTCAACGAGCTCCGGGTTTGCTGTCACGGCCGCCATTATGATGAGGTGTCAAAGATGTGGCGACGAGATGAAACTTGGGCTTAGCAAAAGGAAACTCCTATCGACACGGAGTGAATAGCTTCTGAACTTTGACAAGCTATCTCCTTTGTGGGATAAAGATTTTGCGAGAAGATATTGAGGTTCAGCAAAAAGGAAGCGTGGAAGTCTGGGGTCCTGACAGGGTAAATGTATTGGTATCGGGGTCTGATGAGTTGGTGTAGGGCTTCCTGAGGATGCAAGGTATTCTGATTGTCGGAGCTGAAAAGCAGCCATTTCTTACTCTCTATCGCTATCCTGAATCAATATCACCAATATCACGATCCCCGAGCTTGTCACCCAAGAACGTGAGTTTCCGCTGTCTCCCCTGTTCGGAACGGGACTTGCATGTACCGGTTCGGAGATCGGTAAGATGTAGACGTGCCTCTCATCGCCATCACATAACCGGTCATGTTGAATCAAGTTCTCGGTGTTGGCTTTTCCCACCGGCCCGGATCTCTTTGTGAGCGGCGGACGACATTCTGTTCGATATCAGGCTTCGCTTGGGTCCGCAATAAGCACTCCCGCCACACAGATGTCGTAACCGGTCAAATCAGATACGTTTCACGCCATAAGCTAGGGCTTACGGGAGAAAAATCAGAGATATGCGTGAACAGAACAATAAAGAAAACTCTTGATAGACAAGCACGAGAGGTTGGACTGGACGGCCCGGTGCTGAAGCATCTCCCATCTAAGTCTCAAACCGGCACCGCCCACACTTCTCGGTCTTCCGATCTTGGTGTCTACCGAGAGGCCCCATCTGGAAATATTGCTTTCTGGATAAGCACTAGTCCTACAATGTACACCACTTTCAACGATTAATGACATGAATTCGAGGGACCGATATGCTCCTCCTTTTGTTGACTATTTTAGAACTTTGCTGAACGGTTCAAGATTGCTGTGATCAAACCATCTACACTTCCATCTGAAGAAGACGAGAAGAAGACGAACAGATTTTCAAACAGACTTCAACATTCGATAATTCGGAAGATGAACGTGGACGGGAACGCGATTATTGTCGGGGGGGGTAAGATTGAAGTTTCATAATCTCCCGAGCCTACCTCATACCTGGGGTGGACTGGGACCTTGCCTGGAGACCGAAGCTGACATGTTCTTTTGACAATCGCTTTAGGTAGCGGTATTGGACGAGCATGCGCCATCGGCTTTGCAAAGGACGGGGCTGCAGGTGTCCTCATCACCGACTTGGATCTGAATGCAGCGGAGGCCGTCGCTGTTGAATGCGGTGCCGTCGCCACTGCGGCCAATTTTCGTGTCGAGGCCTTCCAGGTCGACATCACGCAGGAAGAGTCGGTGGAAGCGGCTATCAAGCGCATGCTGGAGACTTTTGGGAGAATCGACTACTGCGTCAACTGTGCTGGTGTGAGTGAGCCCGAGATCCGCCTGCGGTGCTGGTGCCAAAGCTGACCGTTGCATGCAATCTATCAGGTAGGGGTGCAGGTGCCCCGTCTGGTTTCCGAAGCTGACTCGACCGAGTTTCGACGCTTCCTCAAAATCCACGTCGAGGGTACCTTCTCACTGGTGCGGGCCGTGTCAGCGGCCATGACCAGTCAGCATCTCCGGCCCAATGGCCCTCCGGGCTCGGGCCGGGGTGAGACGCGAGGTAGCATTGTCACTCTGGGCTCGGGCAATTCGTTTGTGGCTACGCCGCACATGGTTCAATACACTACAGCCAAGCATGCTATTCTGGGATTGACCAAGAATGCAGGTCAGTTGCCAAGGTTCCTTTCCCCTTCGGGATCTAACCCCCCCTGGGATCCGGCCCGCTGTCCCCGCGCATGTACATGTAGTCAAACGCTCGGATCTGACTGCTTACATGTGGTCTTCTAGCCCTGGACATGGCTCCTCACGGTATCCGGATCAATTGCGTCTGTCCGACGTGGGTGGAGACGCCGATGATTCAACAGGCCAGGGACGGAGGCGTGGATATAGATGCGTGGGTCAAGGGTATGGTTCCACTGGGCCGCATCGCCACCGCCGAAGAGGTGGCCGATACTGTCATCTTCCTATGCGGCCCCAAATCTAGCTATGTTACGGGAAGTGGCTTCATTCTTGACGGAGGAACTCTGGTAACGGCCCATGCATAGCTGCAGACATGGCACACCCGGATGGAGATCGGTTGATTGGATATTAGTACACGTACTGCTTTGCTGTATTGTGTTTTGAATGTCTTTTCTAGCTCAATATGATTGCTTGGCTACGCATCCTACAGCAGTTTCCTGCTTCGATTCATGTTTTTGTTTGGGCCATAACTTCACCCTCGAGATTGATAATCCACTCCTTCACTAGCCTCTGTGCTTTTCAATCCTTTAATCGGATAAGCAATCATGGCGCGGTCATGGCAGCTATGGCTGTCGCCGCGTCCGAGCCGGTCAATGACCGCTAATGACCCTTTCATCATGTCTCCATATGATGGCGCTCGTTTTGATTTCCTTACAGATGATGAAGGGCGTTGGGTTATCAGAGAAACGCACTATATCGATAACCCATGGGTGAAGGAAGGCCATTCCGGCCCAACCCTGTGAGCCGCGTCCCATATCATGTACATGCACCGCAAGCTCATTTTGTCTGATCAGGCATATCCACTGGAAGCAGACGGAGCACTTCCAAGTTGAGAAAGGCAGTATCGCCATCCATAAAAATGGGCGGATCTTGAAGGCCACCAAGGATTCTGGCGTTGTCCAAGTACCGGCGGGAACTAGGTAAGGCCATACACACTGCACAGAAACTCTGCAAACATTCAGCTTGGGACATGTCCGCCGCTCATTCGACCTGGATGCTGATTCGTGTACTCGTAGGCACAAATTCTGGGCACATGAGAGCTGCAGAGAGGACTTGGTCTTCAAAGTCTGGGCCGATCCTCAAGGCCTGGACAACAGCTTTGACGAGAAGTTCATCCGCAACTTGATAGGGTATCAGCGGGACTGCCAGATGGCCAACATGAAACCTTCCTTGTTCCAACTGGCACTCATCGCCTACGACAGCGCTACCCTAGTTACGCCGCCGTTCTGGATGCCTTTATGGCTGCTGCGTGGCGTTCAGAAAGTAGTGGCCCGCGCGATAGGAGGTTATGTTCTGGGGTATGTGGAAGTTCAGAATCTTTCTATTCCGGTCCCCCTCGTGGAAAATGGTTCTGACATGAAATCGATACGCAGATATAAACCAACCTATGCGGAATATTTCAATGACCCAAGTGACAGTTCAAAGTCAAGGTAAACACATGTCTGCTTGGTGGCTTCATAAGGATTCGCCTACTTGTCCTACTTGTGAGTGAGAGGTTGAGCTCAACCACCATCCGTTTTGCAGCTCTACTCTTCTCACTCTCGCCCAATGTCTATGCAGTATAACTTCGATACTGTGGTAGATTGAGTGCGTACGATACTGGAGTATATATCTTAAAAAAAGGGAGGCTCATTGTCTCGATGTGGAACGAAACCGAATCGTTGGTTTCACCTGGTGGATATCCATTTTACCTTACTACTGGGGAGATCCTTTGATCGATCTCGATATCTTTGCCTAGGAAGAGTTCTTGACCATTGTGTTGTTATATCATCTATTCACGTCATGGCTTTACGTGCTGATGTGAGGTTTTGCTGTGTTTGCTTGTTGTGCGCCGCCATTGGCTGTTGCTATGAACAGAATCGCATAGCAGTTTCTTGATCAGTGTCCCATCCGTTCACGCAATCTCGGTGTGTATGTCAGACAACGTATCTACTGGGGGTGAGGGTAGGTGACGTGAGTGAAGAGGTCTGCTAAATGCAAGCGGAGAAGTGGCGACGTAGTAGTGAGAGCGTTTACTCGACCTTTGTTGACGAAGGCGCCTACTTCTATGGCCTTTTCGGTCCCTCGTGCCCTACTTCCTGTGGTTTTCGCCAAAATATATATCATGATATGGTGGAGGAGAGTGAGCATGTGTGGGCATTTAGCCCTCCTTGGGTTTATACAAAAGCCATAGTATTATCAAATCTAGCACGAAACATGACCGGAGTCCCGAGAACGGACTGAATGGATGAGAGTCTCCTGCTATTTACCAGAAAACTCCTTTAGTGCTTCTTGCTATCAGTTGGAGAATTCCTTTAGTGCCTCCTGCACAGGAGAAGAAGGCAACTCGGCCAGAGTCTCGTCCCATAGCGCGTTGGCTACGTCTTCTCCTTCGGGAGTATAGAGGATTGGAGCCAATCTGTGATTCGCGTCATTATAAACAATTTCTCTCTAGCGGGGATAGCAAGGTGGTACTCACGGCCTTATCTCTCCGTCTTCCGTGTATTGCCCGTGAGATTCTTCACCAAAAGAGATGGCAGAATGGATAATGGCGCGCGATCCCACGGCTGCTGGCTTTCCAAGGATCCTGAACCCTAGCTTGTAGAGGTCACCTAGGAGGCGGCCGTCTCCGTCCTTGACGATCTCCGTTCCGTAGCACAGTCCCGGGTTGATCACGTTGATGATGACATCGGAAGATGGGATCTTCTGTACCAGCTTGTGCAAGAATAGCTGGCCCAACAGCTTGCTCAGGGCGTAACGATCCGGGTGGTTCCAGTTTTCCGTCTTCCGTTTGTATATGGGAAGAAGAGGTCGCTCCCCCCTCTCGGGGAACTTGGCCCATGATGCGGTGTCTGAGTTGACGACGACGAGACGGCCCGGCCCACCCTGCGACGACTTTGTCTTGAGGATGGGCAAGAGTAGGATTGTCAACAGCATCGTCGATATGTAGTTGACCTGAACAGACTCCTCGTAGCCGGTGGCTTCACAGAAGTGCTCCAACTCTCGGTAATGACCGGCGTTCAGGATGGCGAAGTCGAGCTCGTCCAGGGTCTTCGCTTTCTCGGCGAACTTGATGATGGAATCGTATGAGAGCAGGTCTAGCTGCCAGACATCAACCTGGACACGTGAAGCATCCCGCCCAGACAGAAGGCCCTCGCGAGCTTTCTCTCCCTTGGATACAGTGCGCACGGCCAGTATCAGCCTGGCAACACCCAGATCGAGGAGCTGACGGGAGGTCTCGAGGCCGAGTCCGGAATTGGAGCCAGTGACAATGGCAGTCTTGCCGACAACCCGGCTCGCATTCTCTTTGCTTATAGGCGGCGTCTTTCCGATGAATTGGCGATGAGCCCAGGCACATCTGCCAGCTTGCTTCTGTGCCTGAGCTAGAGTGAACTTGGGAGCATCCATTTTCTTCCTGAAAGGCCGCGAAGAGGGGAAGCGAGAGGATGAGAATCTGTCGCCTGTTATCGGTCGCGTTACCAAGTAGGTAAGCACATTCGCAGGTGTCGGGGTAAAAAAGAGAGGATGTGGGATATCACTGTGAGGAAGGGGAACGCGGGTTATATTGCTGTCAGCAACGGCATGTGAGATGCACAAAGCTGTCGTAAGTATCTATACAATCCCCCAACCCCCGTACAAGAATAGCTGTTGGTCGGAATCTCACCCGAGCGGATCACACGCAGGCATGATGCAGACAACCAGCGTCCTCCTATTGTCTAAGCCAATCATCTAATATTGATAGCTGCAACGTGTCAGATCTCACGGCCTGCTTCCGGAGGAATAACCCTCCGCGGGTCAGCCGCCTTTCATTCCACGAGTCACAGAATACCCCTCAATTGTCAATGTTTCTTCTAGCTACATGTATTTATTACCTTCGTTTTCCCATGTAATAGCGACTACGAGTACCTGCATCTACAGTCTGATACGTAGGGCGTTGTGTTTGTTCACACCAGTAAATAGAAGTAGGCGCGTAGTTGAGAGATGTCTCTGTCTACAACTCAATGATTGAGGTCAACTCTCCCTACCTGTACATGTCAGCCGTCAGAGTTTTGCAGCAGTTAACTCCAAGGTGACCCCGGCATGTCAACAGCCGCGTCTATGCCCCCGGTCGGGCTCATTAAGCCGACGCTGGGGCGTGCATGTTGTCAACAGGCTGTTGGGAGAAGAAGCCGGTGGGGTGTGCGCCTGGAGGGCGTGTAAAGACTAACATGGATGTACATGCAGGTAGGTACCCGTAGCGGCGACTGACACTTTGAATATTTCCCTCTTTGGAACGAGCCGGCATCCGGGCCGTTCACTTACAAGATCCGTAGATGCAATTTACGACTGCGGATGACGGGCTTAGAAGAAGGCGAGAATGACCGACATATCGTGACGGGTATATAGGAGAAAATCAATTCCATATCGGCACACCGGCCCGACTTCAATGTCCACGCGCTTGGCCGCTCGCTTACGCAACCCCTGGATGCATACACCTACGCCCACTTTGCATCTGCGGCTTACGGGCTGGGTAGGGACTAAGGAGGGCACATATCGACAGGCTTGTATGAACAGAAAATCCCGACCGTCATCCCCGGCCCGACTTTCTCACACGAGCAGTGCGCTGTGGTGCTCACGGCCGGCTCTCAGCCTTGCTGGATCCTTCACTGATCACCACAGATGCCATCTCACGCCGGGGAGGGAAGCGATTTCTTGCAAGGCCGCACGGATATACGGCTCTCTCGTAATGTCTTACTCCTGCCTGGGTCCAATCAGAGCCGTTAGGCCCTCCGTGAAGGATCACGCCGTCTCTGTGATGAGGCAGAACTGGGCTTTTCCTTTTCTCCTGAGAAGCCACGAGGCATCTTGGTCTGTCCTGATTTCGCCTGTGTAGAAAGATAGAAAACCAAGAATACAAATCTGCATCTATAGCCTTCACCTCTCTTTTCTGCCAAGTTCCAGGTCCACGTACATATGCATATGCAGTGATACTCTGCACCTGTGTCTTTCCGGCGTGACTGTTACCTTACCATCCACCCTCCACGGACTTAGGCAATGCCATCCGCAGATATGTTCAGGGCAAAGATCGTCGCTTCGGCGGTAGCACTACTCCCTCTTTCTCTCTTCTCGAGACCTGTTGCAGCTGTCCCTACGCCTCTGGAACGTAGCTCGACCGACATCAGGTCCATTCTGACTGACCCAAGCCGCGATTGGTCTGCCGGAACTATCTTGTCCTTCCCCAGCTCGCCTGCCTTTGCCAACGCAACCGAAAGGTGGTCCATCTTCAGTCCACCCACATACGAAGCTGCTATTAGGCCAGGAACCGAGAGCGACATCGTCCAAGTAGTACGTGCCGCGCGCCAATCAGCCATCATGTTGAGATCAAACTCTAATATGTATGCTTCTAGATCAAGCTTGCCAACAATTCGGGGATCCCGTTCTTGAGCCGGGGCTCTGGACACGGATACGCTGAGAGCCTCGGCAACTTCCAGGGTGGAATATCTCTAGACCTGAGCCAGTGGAACTCTGTAGAGGTTGACTCTGCCGCTCAAACGTTGACTGTTGGCCCCGGCGCCATCTACGACGATATTTTCGATCCCCTGTACGACGCCGGGTTTTACATGCGTAAGTGTCTGCACTTCCCCTCGGTCACCGGATGCCATCTGGATGGCTGACGTTTACTGAATGCAACGACCAGAGACCGGCAGCTGCTCGTGCCCCTCCGTCATCGGCGTTGCGCTCGGCGGTGGTGTTGGCCGTCTCATGGTAGGTTTACCTCCGACACAAGACGATGCTGCTGTATCTTTCCTCTGACCAAGTTACGACGCAGGGCGAGCTCGGTCTCACCATTGATGCGCTGGAATCTGTGCGTCTTGTCGGAGCCGATGGGATTGCCAAAACAGTTTCGGCCACCTCATACCCAGACCTGTTCTGGGCGGTTCGTGGTGCAGGCGCCAATTTCGGCGTCGTAACCTCGGCGACCTTCAATGTGCAGACCTTGGCTAGCAACAACGATGGAAACGTCTGGATGGTGGACTTTCACCTGCCGGCAGAGAAGAGTCAAGAGTATTTTGACATAATTCAGCAGAACTACAGCCCCATGCCCACCAACCTGGCCGGCGTTGTGGTGTTGAAATGGAACGCCACCTCGAACGCCGTAAGTCTTGCCTCGTGCTTTTCTAGCCATCTTACTCGGGACTGACACCCATACCTCTCGACAGACTGAGGTCGCTTCTGACTGGATATTCTACGGTACGGAGGAGGAGGGCCGCAAGGCACTGGCTCCCATTCTCGAACTCGATGCATCCTTTTCTACGGCTGTGCTTCCGTGGAACAAGATTACCGCTATAAGCGGAGGAGGGTATGACCCGCTCAACTGCCAGCCGAACAAGCCTCGCAACAACTTCAGCCTTAATCAGAAGGCTTGGAATGCCGATACATGGCAAGCCGGTTTCGAAATGATTGAGGATTTCTTCGAGCAAGTCCCTGGCGGCAGAGACAGTCAGATCTTGCTCGAGCTCTTCTCGAACGCAGCAACAGCCGCAGTCTCCGAAGACGAGACTTGCTGGCCGTGGAGGGATACGTGGGGCTTCTTGTAAGTTTGAAAGGTCGCCCCCGTGATTAGTGATTTCTAACTCGTTCGTCGCGAAACAGCCAGGTGCAATTCTCCTATGAGGCCGGAGATACAGCCACGCAGGATGCAGCCAACACGCTTGGTCCCAAAATCCGCGACAAATTCGCCGAGACCAGTGGTTATTCTGATCAGGTCGTCTTCCTCAACTATGCTCGTGGAGATGAGGCGCCTGAGAACATTTATGGAGCTGATAAGCTACCTCGTCTGATCGAGTTGAAGAAGAAGTACGACCCTCACAACCTCTTTTCTTTTCCCCATCCCATTCCGTCGTCCTATCCGTGAGACGGCTAGCTGTTTTTTTCTTTTTTTCTTTTCGGAGATCTACAGGTTTTGATATTTGGAAGGAGACACAGAGGAGGAAGTTTGACAACTACTTGTATAAGCTTGGTCTTCTTGAAGTTCATGTAATAACTAGCTATTGCGGTGGGACTTCTAGTAGTCCAGTCACTACTATAATCCTCTTTAATTTTTTCACTTTCTTATTCGCTCAACGTTTCCTATGCTTTTCGTGATCTTCATTGTCTGTGCATCGATTCATTATGAGGTGCATGCCCCTTTAGGGTCAAGATCGGTCTAACTATGCGTCCTTGTCGTAGATCATTGCCGATGACCTCCCTACAAGTACTTTTTCCACGGAGCTTTTTGAAAAGAAGAATTGAGTCGTTCATCTATATAATCATATTCATCACTTGATTCTCTGGAGAAGATAGGAGAACCACACTTCGTTTCCGGGCATCTTATCCGAGGTGGTACGGGTTTGATTCTCCAAGTTGCCGAATGTACTGGGTCTCATCCCATCCCACGTATCTACATGATTGAATCCTTACATCTTTGGCTCGACTTTATCTATAGGCTCATCGTCTGGCTCGTAATCCTTCCATTTGAGACCTTCGGGGACCGTCTTCCACTGCATCGTGTCGTCGAGCAACCCCAGCACTTTGCCCCATTCCTCCCTGACCGCCATGGCTCGCTCTTGGCTTCTGGGCCGTATATCAGCTGAAAAGGGTTTCGGACATAGAAACATGCCATCCTCGAGATTCTCGATATCGGGCATGAGTTCTCGACCCGTTTGGGAGTCCACCTTCCGTTTCAGGTCGAATGCCCACAGTGTGCGAGCCATGACCAAGAAGAGAGACCGGTCAGCAATATGCATGCCTTGGCAAAGTCTTCTTCCAGCACCGAAAACGAAGTGATCGCGCTTGGAGACCACTGGGTTGACGGCCGCTTGAGCAGAGTTCTGATGATCGTCTTCCCATCGAGACGGATCATATTTTCGAGGATCCGAATGTCTCTGGGGGTCGTTCTGGATACCCCTGTGTTAAAACGAGTGTCAGCGCCGTCGTTGAGGTTTGGTCTCTCTCTCTCTCTCTCTCTCTCTCCAGGCGGGGGGCGTAGGCGAGATTGCGTACCAGACGTTGAGTATCACACCCGCAGCCTTCGGCAGATGATATCCGAGATATGAATCATCCTCCGTCAGCGCATGCGGTACTCCCAAGGCGGTGGCCGGCATCCATCGCAGGCTTTCCTTCATGCAGCCACGGATATAGGGCAGGTCAGGGACATCGTTGAGATCTGGTATGCGGTCTCCACAGACGCGATCCACCTCGGCTTGGGCCTTCACAGCAACGTCGGGGAAGACTAGCATAGCTTGAAAGAATCCGATGAGAACCGCCGCCGTTGTTTCGGAACCGGCTTGCAGTAGCGAACCGCTCAGGTAGCAGGTAGTCTCGTCCGAAAAGCCGTATTCCTTCTGTGCACGGAGAAGATCAATGCAACAGCATGGCTTTGGTGGATATCAGCTTATGAGCACATGTTGTTTGATAGATGCACCTCTGGCTCTCGAACTGACCTTTGCCGTGCCGCTCTGGAGCTGTCGACGAGCATTTGAGAGATGCCCCATGAACAGTTCCTTCTCTCTCTTGTGGTAGGCCTTGCCTCGCTTCACCACCGGGAGGAAGGCATCCGGGAGGCCTCTCAGGATCGGGTAGAAGTCTAATATTGCGGCAGTCTGCACAATATGCACATCATGATCAGTATCAGGACCGAGGCACGCACTCAGATCAAGGCGCACACACCTTTTCGCTAGATATCTTGGCCAGCTCTTCAAAATTCTGAGGGTATTGTCAGCATGAGTTGTGCCAGATTTCGGACCTGGAACCTTCTCACGTGAAACATTTCCAACAGTTTCGGATCGTCGCTAGTCGGGGTCCGATACCCAAATGTCATTTGCGTAGTCAGGGAAGTGGTATAACGGCGAATATGATTGATAAAGTCGTCGGGGGAGTCGAGCAAGCCCACCAACATGGCCTTTGCCTCGAGGTCTTGGTATGGAACGTAGCTTCGAGAGACAGTCAGGTTCAGGATCCCGTGAGCAAGCTTCCTCGCCTTACGCTGAGCATCACTGCTCCCCTAGAGGCCTTGTCAGTCGCTGTCTAAGGAATCGCAGCAGGAAGGGAGCGTACATACCATGAACAGGGGTCGGAGGCTTCCGCTCATGATATTCTGTGACATATACATGTCTGGCCTTCCTGAGTATATAGCACTCCGCTTATCCAACAAGTCTTTCACAGCCGTGTCAGACGACAAGACGATGGCCACCTTTGTCCCAAGCATAAGTGAGTATACTGGCCCGTAGATTTCCGCCCACTTCTGGAACTGCAGGTGAGAATTCTGACTGGGCATCTGGTGTAGATTCCCTATCAATGGCAAGGTCGGAGGCCCGGGGGGGAAGTTGGGAGGCCGTCGGCCAATTCGGCTGAGCCGCCAGAGCAGCATCAAGAATCCGGTGACGCCAAGGACGACCCAGGGCCGCGGAAAACTCGCGACATCCATGACTTGAGGTGAAATGGAAGGAGAAAGAGTGGCAGGATCCAGATATCCACAGGATACGGTTAACAGCCTGACACACGGTCGAACACTCTATTGAGTGAAGTATCTGGTGTCGATTGCCAACCAGACATGGATACTATAAGTAGCATGGGCTAACATCGGGATACAGACTGCAATAGGAGCGTACTGGAGGCTTACCAACCGAGATCCTCCCTCTCTCTGGGGTAATCAATATGTGCCTTCTCGGCGGCTAATCTCACGTCACATTCTGTCCAGACAAGGTCCCCGTCCAAGTCCCCGATTTCACCTCCATCAATTCAATTATTCCTCATACCGGCAAGGCCCCAACGTCCCTACACGGGCCTGTGGAGACGGGTGTTATCCAATCGAGTCCGACCCTCAGTGCTCAAGACACCGTTCGGTCCGCAGAGGAAGTGGTTTAGTGCTGACGGTCAAGAAATGTACTCGGGGGTTTGGCAGACTTACACGCACGTGTCCGTACATGTAACTCTGACCGGATGCACACTGCACAGATGCTGCTGATTTAATAGCATGTCTTTGGTAGAAAGGCAGGGAGATAATTCAGTCTTCCGTCTGTTTCAGCTTGCCCACAGCACCTAGGCCATCTCCTTTTACAATCTGCTTGATTGAATATTCTTCTTCGATGGATCAAAGGAAGAAATTTGCGCTCGTCACCGGGTACGCTTTCAGCCTGGTACTGTATCCCTGAGGGAGGTTTCATTTAATGCTAAGATCCCAATGGCTTCTAGGTGTGGGGAGGGTGGCATCGGCGAAGCCCTCGTCAAGGAATACCTCAAGAAGGGTGTTCATGCCATCGCCACGGTACTCCCGAACGAAAACAGTGATCATCTGACTGCGGCTGGAATCACCTGGTTTCCTTTGGATGTGACAGTCGAGAGTTCAGTCGTGGGATTGAAGGAGAAGATCCAGGCTCTCACCGACGGTTTCCTGGACATCCTGGTGAATTGCGCGTAAGTTTGCTACCAACTTGAACTCTATCATAAGTCTTTTGAGCGGGATGCTGATTCTCACTCAGCGGAATATGTAAGTCACGGTTGATAGACTTGGTCGATTCTGGTTCGTCTGCTGAGGATTTCGTGTGTGTGTGTGTGTGTGTGTGTGTTCAACTCTAGGCTATACAATGCCTGCCACCGACACCGACGTCAAGTCTGTGAGACGCATGTTCGAAGTGAACTTGTTCGGTCCGATGCAAATGGTTCACTATTTCCATGGCATGCTCATCAAGGCCTCTGGTGCCATAATCAATATTGGTTCTATTGGCGGCGTTGTGCCATACGTCTATGGAGGTAAGCTACATGTATCATTCAGATGAAGTGAGGAACTCTGGCCAGCCTCGAACTGCGCGCTGACATGCCCCAAGCGTCATACAATGCTTCCAAAGCCGCACTTCACCATTATTCCAACACGTTGCGTCTGGAGATGTCTCCCTTCAAGTAAGATTCCCTCTCTCCTACGCCGTATAGGGACACTTTACTTACAGGATATTTCAAACAGAGTGAGGGTCATCTGTGTAAGTGATCCAGTGCCCGTCCAGGATCGTCATGTATCTGTTCGCTCAGCTCTGACCTAATTGCTCATCTCAGGTAATATCCGGAGAGGTCGGGACCAATATTTTGAAAAATGATGCCCACCGAAAGCTCCCAGAAGGCAAGCAGTACCTCTGCCTAATACGCTTATGGCCATCTTGCTTACAGAGCATGCAGGGTCGTATTACTCGCCTCTAGCAGCCGATTTTGAGTCCCACGTTCGACGAACGGTGATAAGTAAGTCAATGGTCCGCAACAGTCTCAGCGGTGATTCCGAATATTTACTTAAAAAAAAAAACATACAGACGCAACTAGCCGGTTCGAGTACGCGTCCAATGTCGTATCGCAGAGCCTGAAAAGGTCTCCAGCCCCTTGGTTTTGGACTGGCAGCGCTACCGGCATCATACGATTCCTAGACATGTTCTTCCCGAGGACTATCTTTGTACGTTTCTGGGGAGTGTAGTTTGATTACGTTGAGATTGGTAACATTGAGGGAGATGATGCTAACCAGCGTTCGTTAGGATTTCTTCTTCTACAGGGATTTCGGCTTGGACAGAGTCAGGGTGGCGTATTCTTCAAATCTCAAGAAGAAGGTGTAGACTACATTGGACCACACAGGATTTTCTTGCTCTTGAGCATAGGCGGAAGCTGATGAGGAGAGTTACTGGAGCGCTAGAGACTTTTCTGTACGGGAGTGTTCTTACACATTACCTAAATCGATGGTCATACATGGGAAACTGACGTACTCGGCTGGCGTACTTTGTCATCAATCAATGCTGTCTCCGGTATCAGGGACGATGTTCTCGGCTTCAACGATGATACCGAAACCCTTCATCGCCTGACTACCACATGATATGACGTTTGCCGATATATATAAAGGTGACTGTGTACGATAATGCCGCATCTAACACTACCTTAAGTCTGGTATTGGTAAGGCGCAATCAAAGGTGAGCTTATAGGAATTTATAATCATTATTACATCTTTTGTTTTTTTTCTCTGGGGAACTCATGCTACGGTTCTACATCATAATCATAGTGCATGGGGGATAATGGAGCATATACGTGCTCTCGTTTGCTCATTGATTCCAGTATCTGATCAAGCTATACAAAGGTGCTGATTGTCCTCCAAGCCATGGTTCATAACTCATCCATCTACTTCTGAACATAGTAAGGAGCGAGCTCGTTGAGCTCCTCTCCCAGCTCCTTGCCGGCGATGGTCAGCGGCTTGCAGTCGAGGAGAACCCACATCATCCGGCCGGGCAGGGTGCCATTGCCGGTAATGTTGTGCCACTGGTGAGCAGAAGCACGGTTCACGCTGACATCACCCTGTCGCATGATCCTGGTCTCACCAGAATCAAGGATCAGCTTGAACTCTCCCTCGATCACGATGCCATAGTCGAGTGAGACAGCACGGTGCATCGGCGAGAGCACGTCGGGAGCAAAGTCCATCATACGCACGACCGAGCCATTGTGGATGTGCAGTCCAGGCTGAAGAGGACAGTAGACGTCAGAAAATGGCCCATGACATGAAATAGAAGACTGTGCACGGAGTTTGGTTTGTTTTTTTTTTTTTTGTTTTTTTTGCCAAGTATGTCACCTTACCTCGTTCTCCTTGGCATACTTCAGGTCGGCATCACCAGCCATATCAACAGGGGTCTCCTTGGTGGAGTAGATGATGTTGGCAAGCGCCTGCTCGTTTCCAATGATACGGTGGTGCTCGCCGCAGTCGGTGGTCATGAAGATGCCCTCGCCCTTGTCGTTGTGGCCGGTGATGTGGCGGACAGTTCGGCGAAGACCAGGCGCAGGGAAGGTCTGGACATAGCCGGCACTGGTGGCGAGCAGCTCGGCCTCGGTGGGCTGCTTCTGCGGTACGCTACCCATGGCTGTATCTTGGTTATGAGACGATGATATGGGAGGTTTGGGGGTGTTTCTTCTTCCTCTGTTTCTTTTTGCAATTGAAAAGGAGGGTCAAGGTCGATGGAGGCGCTCAGAGATGTGTCCCGTCGACATATATCAACCGCGTGGCACGCACCCATGGCATAAATACTTCCTTCGTTGGACTGACGATATAGACACTTACACGGCGTATCGGCCAGCAATACCCCACCGGCATCACCATCAGCATCTTGCATCGGCGCCCCACACCGGGACGGATGGTGCTGGCTAACACTGGACGTGCGCCCGGAGCCGGCTTCCGGCCCAAACGGGATCGGGCCGCCTTGTACAGATTCAGAGAAGGATGCCTCAGCAGTGCCAGGTCGCTAGCTGCAATCAATCCCAATAAAGGAGGTGGATTTTTCCACCTCGACCATGTCCGACGTAGAGAGTTCCCTTCGGATTACGTGTACTTGGGCGGCCGCCAGCCGGTGCCACAAATCCGCATATATGCATACATGTACCTATACCTGGCTTATGCGGCATGCACGATGTCGGCCTTCCCTGTGCCCCTAGATCCCAGCGGCACTAGGAATGCACTCTGATCGACCCCGCATACGACAAAGTATAGCCGGGATGGGAAATCCCAGCTTTCGGACGGGCCGGCAGATACGGCAATGCCACGGAGGATAGACTGGGCTTTCCTGGCTGGGGGGTATCTCCTACATGTATATGTACCTCGTAATATGTATTGCAGATTAGCTTGGGCGCAAACGCCGTATTCCATCTCAATTCTTCATGTATCTGACCAACGTTGAGCAACTGATGACCACCTGCATCGGCCATCAATTTGAGCAATCAAGTTCAAAGAAAACGGATCTCCGTGCTGTATTGCGGTCTACAGAGTGCTGGACCAACGGGCCGCTCCCCATCTGGCTAGGCCGCCTTTCATGCTTGAATCGCGTCTTCGGTCTTTCCAAGACAAGGGGGTGAGCAAGCGGCCACCATACGATACATACATGTCATCTCGTCATCCTAGGATGGCCGCTTATCCGGATTACTGGGTACCGGTACATCGCATACGCAGCATCCCGCAGGGTGTGGGTGAGACGTCTTGCGGGAGGACAGTCATCCCGTCGGGTGATTTCATCTGCCCGGGTGCCGCGTGCATTTCAGAATGGACGGACATTCTGGCTTCTCAAAGTCGATTTTAGCCATGTCCGAGCGCTCACCATCGTGCGGTCTCCCTTTTGTCCATGATGCTGGGTGGGATTGCGTTTGTTCCCGTGCCGTGGAGGTCCTTGAAATCCCCCTCCCCTTTGCTTCGCTCATCTGCTGATATCCGAATGCGAGCCTCAGAGCATTATGGAGTTCGAGGAGCAGCAGGGTATTACTATCCTTTATCGTCAAGCGCGATAACCACACAACAGCACAGTCACGGCTTGCTCATCATATACCATGGGAGACTTTGTTCTACACCATAACATTCTCTGGTCTTCATCGCAACCTCTACTGACTACACGGAAGCTACCTGGGTGTGAGGAACTGTCTGCGCCATTCCTGTACAGCGTGTTTGACGCCTTGCACATCCAGCATGGCGAACAATTGGGATGAAGTCAATGCTGCGCGCCACCTCACCAACTCGACCGCCAGCTCCCGCCGGTCCCCTGGCGTTTCCATGTCTGAGCTGCAGCTTCACGACGATGATGGCCCAGGGCTGCCGGCAGAGCGACAAGATGAGACTCTTGCTGGAAGACCGGAATACCTTACAGGTTTCGCACTGTGGGTCAGCATGGTTTCGCTCATGCTGAGCATCTTCTTGATTGCCATGGACCTGGTATGGGCTCTTCCTTTCGTTCTGCTTTGTTCCGTATCCCACTATCTCTATCTCTCTGGGCTCTTGGTCGATGACTGACTTGCGCAGACGATTGTTGCAACAGCTGTTCCAGCCATCACCAACGAGTTTAACAGCATCACCGATCAGGCCTGGTACGCTTCTGCCTTCTTCCTCACAGCAGGCGGCTTCCAGTCGACATGGGGCAAGATCTATCAGAGCTTCCCCTTAAAAATGAGCTTCTTCACAGCCGTTTTCATTTTCGAAGTCGGCAGCCTGATCTGTGCTGTTGCGCCCTCGTCGCCGGCCTTCATCGCCGGCCGCGTCATTGCCGGGTTTGGTTCCTCCGGCGTCGGCTCAGGCTCTTATACCATCGTTGCCTACATCTCAGAGCCTAAGAGGAGGGCGAATCATACCGCCTTTCTCGGAGCCATCTTTGGTATCGGAAGTGTCCTGGGCCCTCTCGTCGGCGGAGCATTTTCCACCAGTCTCACGTGGCGATGGTAGATACATATGATTCCCACATCCAGTCCTGCTGATAACAAGCTAACATGAGACTTCCAGGTGTTTCTATATCAACCTTCCCATTGGCGTCCCACCTGTACTGGGCATCATATTTTTTCTGCGCCTCCCGTCAATCGCTAAACCTCAAAAGACACCCTTGCGGGAGAGACTGCTCCGTCTTGACCCTATCGGTTCGATTTTCCTGCTGGGGGGGATCGTCACCTACCTCCTTGCTGTGCAGATGGGTGGCGTGACCCGGCCCTGGAACTCGGGAACTGTCATAGCGCTTCTCGTAGTCTGCTTCGTGGCCTGCACTCTGTTCGGACTTGTCGAGTGGTGGCAAGATGAGAGGGCAACGGTGGTCCCCAGGCTATTCGGGAACCGCTTCGTCGGCATGTCGATGGTGTACATCTGCTTCCAGGGCGGCGCTCTGTTTTCCATGGTCTACTATCTCCCCCTATACTTCCAGGCCATCCTCGGCGACTCTGCTGTGCTCGCTGGTGCCCACAACTTGGCTTTCATCATTCCAGCTATGGCCGCCGTCCTGGTCTCCGGCGTCATTGTCACCAACACAGGTTTGGCCACGCTCACCATGGTCGTCGGGTCGGCTATCGGAACTCTTGGCTGCGGCCTCTGCTATCTGTTTGACATCAACACCACGACGGGAGTGTGGGTGGGGGTTCAGATTGTCGCAGGCGTCGGCCTTGGTTTTGGCTTCCAAGTACCCCTAATGGCTGCTCAAGCCAGTGTCAAGCCGGCCGATTTGCCAGCCGCCACGGCAATGTTGATGGAGTTCCAGACTCTCGGTGGCGCGATATGGGTGTCGGCTACGCAGGCGATTTTTCTCAACCGCGTCTTGATCAATCTACCCAAGATGGCTCCTACAGTGAACCCAGAGCAGTTATTGGCTATCGGCGCTGGAGACCTACGCAAGGTCTTTGAGTCTGACGAGCTCATGGGCGTTCTCGATGCTTACTCGGACGGTATTCAGAGTGCATTTCTGCTGATCTGTGCCGTTACCGGCGTATCCATCATGGCCGGCTTGGTGATTCCACTGAGAAGAATCGATACAGCGCGCATCGACGCTTAGTGGCAGCTTGAAGATAGACAGCGCATAAGATGGGTGGTGGATGGAGAATATACAATACATCGTGTGAGGTTACATGTATTCATGTAACCCCTGCCAATATCATGTCTTTTTTTTTCCTTGCACGGGAGATGGAAAGTCGATCGGCAATCTTCCTCAACTTGTCCATCGTAGCACTCTTCGCCTCCTCCTCATGGTTCTCCCTCTTACTGCCCTTTCCCTGTGCCGAGTCTACATGAGTGACTTTCTCTAGGGAAGCATCATCTTTTAGGTCAGAGGATGACGGCTTCTATTCGTCGTCTTCGAGGACCGGTAGTTCAATGCCAGCTTCTAGGCACTCTTCAATATTATGGTGGGTGAAAGCACGGCCCCAAAGCCATTCTTCCGTGTCGTCCCAGCACACCAGCGTCCACAGATGCCTCGATCAATGACTGCCACTCGTCCGGCACATCGACGTCGTAGCCGGCTGGCCCAGGGTCGTCTGGAGGGATATCGCTAAAGATGACTCGGAGAGCGCCAGCAGCCCGTATGCCGGCCGTGATCTTGTGCGCTGCATATTGAATAGGCAAAAGGCGGAGGCTTGGCAGGGGGTGGGTTTCGCAGTCGATTGTTGTCAGGAGGTAAACATCTCCGTGATGGACTACTGGGTACTGAGACTCACTTATACTACCTCGGCGAAAGTCAGCGATGCTTCCGAGGGCACGGTGATCCCAGGACCCGGCTTCTAAACCTCCCTCGATGTCCAGGTTCCGGAGCCACACCATCTACAGGTAAAGTCTGTGTTTTGAGTTCGAAGGATGCTCGATCGGGCGAAGAGCGAAATAGAATCGGTCCCACAGCGTATGAGCATCTGGGCACAGAGGAAGGACATTTGTGACTTCACAGCCCTGTACCCCCAGGCCCTCCAGCTGTGGAAGGGGCCAGAATGTTTTCAAAAGCACCCAGATAACATCCATATCAGTATCACGAACAGTCCTCGCTGGGACAATGTGTGCACCCTCCGGTTTGATGAGGCCGGAAAGCACACAACGACTGCCGTACCATGTTGGAACATGGCGCTGCGCGCTAAGGTCCGCTGGACTGCGGTTCGCCTCGGTAGATTTACCGGTCATTTTCCTTCTGCTTTTGCCGCGAGTCAACTTGTTCTTCGATGACTTGGAAGTAAGCGTCTTAGGCGCGTCCTGCTGTTCCTCTTGCTCGTCATCCTCAAGGTCGCTGCCCTCTCCTTTGTTCTCCTCTCTCGTACCATCACGAGCAGCGCCGCCTGCACTCATGTCCCAGGCTGATATGATGCTACCCAGTCGGGAGCAGCTAGTGTGGACCGACAACTTGAGCTCCTCTTCTCTAGAGAATCCATCTCTAGGTATACCGAGCACACGGTTGACGTCTGACGTTGGGTCAAAAACCACCGCCAGGAGAGCAACAAGGTCCCTTCTCTGTTGGATCCGTCCACAAAGTTTATTGCTAGCAGGCTTTCCGGCGGCGGGGCTGGACAGCCTTTCGATCTCGCTCCTGACGAAGGCGCCATAGGCCCTTTTCTGCTCTTCTTGGTTGGTGGGATCAGTGGTTGGTTTCTCGGCACTTTGCCTACTATCTGTTTCGGCAGGCTCCCAAAGGATTGACTTTTTGCCGACGTAGGAGACAATGATGTCTGCTGTGGTGGAAACCTCAATCTGCTTGCGCCTCGGTGGCATGGTGGAAAACAGCTTCAGGGCATCGATATTGGGGGCGACAGTGTGGTGTCGGGGTAAGAAGAGTAAGAAGATCAAAAGAGGCAAGGGTGAGGGGAGAGAATCATGTTCGCTAGAAGTCTATGATCCTGCCACTTTTGCTATTCAGTGGACTTAGACTCACTCACCTCATTATTACTGTGATGTCACGAGGCCTGTCTATTGTCAGAGTACCTATACAGGAATATCCCGCCACCTCTTCCGCCACGCACACACTCACACACAAGATTTTTTATGTAATCATCAGAGAGTGAAATGTCTGACGATTGCTATCAATCAATCAACATCCGTCTCTGAATCTTTGGTGGCGCCTTGCAACGGCATCCACATTCTAACGGATACCGTGATGCCCAGTGTGGTCAATACTGAGTGGAACGCATAGGGGATAGGGGTTTGATTCCCGCCAATAACGACGTTCAAGCCGTCATTATTGGGGGCAAATGCCGCTCGACGAGGCTCACAAGAAGAAATCATAAGGAATCCTCAATGTTACAAGTCAGAAGCCGGCCTCAGAAGAAGTCTGAGGTCTCTATGTATGAAGAGGCAGAGAAGTCATAGAGGAAAGAGAGGAGGCAGAGATGAGTGACCATGCCATACAGCCCCTACCTTTAAATCCTTTTCCCATGTCCTGATTGTCCCTTGACTGCGAAGTCTCATTACTTGCCTGTCCTTCTGTGCGAGACTTCACTTTCCTCATCCGTCCATATATGTCTTTGGAAACGTAGTACTGTCAAGGTAGCTTAGAGTACTGATTAAGCAATAGGCTAGAGTCTGTGAATGCTCCCTTGATAATAAGGAAGTACGAGCATAAGATTAGAGCTTTTTATGGCCGGATCGTGCTCCTTCACCCCACCCACACTCGCCTTGCGCATAGCTGAAGGTCCCGGTCCGGGATGATGATGTCCCCTGCAACAGGGAGGTCGGGGGGCCGGAGGAAGAGGAAGGTAAAGCTTAGCGACAATGGACCCCTGGTCACACTATACGAATCCAGGCTTCGTTTCTGCGCGTCGGTCGCGTCGCTGAAGAGTACGCCCGGGAGGGCCCAGACTACATTGATCAGTTGGGTGCGAATTGGCTGTAGAGCGGTGCCGGACGTTGCATTGAACAGCCGCGTAGTCGTTGCACCGGGGCGTGGTGGCCGGGCCGACTCCACGCGCCACTGCTCAAATAAGATGCGCTTGGTGGCCTCGTCGGTTGGGAAGGCCTTGGTTAGCACGACGATCTTGACCTGGTTCCTAGACGTGGAGAACCACCACCCCATCTTAGCCCGCAGGCTCTCTAGAGTCTGCGAATAGCCAGTCTCGAAGACTATCGTCGGCCACATGTTATCGCCATCGCCGTCACCTGGCCCGGACGGCCGACCTCCGGTGTCGCCTTCCCCCTGAGAGGCACCAGGGTTGCGGTTGGCCGGGAAGGTGGTCTAGGCCGTTGGCGACCAGCTCTCGAGGAGCCCCATGCCTTCTATCTTTGTATTCAGACGATGGCTCAGTGCCGTATGGAGACTATCGTGCGGGAAGCTTGGGACCGTCATTATGGCCAAGTAATGGTCAGCTAGGTAAGAGAGCCTCCACCCCCTGCTGTCGGCATCTCGCCTGCGTCGGATCTCGTCGAAGCTGCCTGGCGTGACCCGGCCGACAACGATGCCATTGGAATCCCGCGGCAAGTTATCAATCGTGTCTATCAAAGCTTGAACCGATGTGAAGCACACGTCAGGTTCGGGGAGCCCCCCGCCTATTAAGCCGTCATCCTCCTCCGATAGAGCGCGGTACGGTGGGAGCGACGACGATGAGTGCGACCTGGCAGTACTAGGACCAGTGCTAAGGATAGGGCGTGCTCCGTCGCCGAGTCTCCAGGTGGACTCGGCGCTGAGCTCTATGGCATCGTGCTCCGTCGCCATTCTGTTCTTTCTTATCTGGCTTGCGATGCTGACAAGAATCTAGAGCTATGTCCTACGTTGGATGGCTGTTAGAAATATGTAAAAACGGTAATGAGTCAAAGAATGGGTTGAGATATGTTGATGGGTTACCGCCACTGGTAAGGTGACTGCAGCCACACCCTCAGATCACTATCACAACAATATTCTGTACAGATTACAATCCCTTCCTCCAAGGCCTTTAGGCCACCCACACCAACTTAATAAGGGGATTGCCTGTTATGACTAATGACGCGAGGCATATGTATAAAAAGCGTACATAATGCACCATTTTTAGATTACGTAATAATTTTCGCTGGGGAGGCAGCATTTTCTCCGGTCTTGCGGTAGTACCCGACTCCCGTGACCGGAGGGAGAGAGAAAGAGACTGTATTACCTTATCTTGCATCTCACCCCTCCAACCGTCCACGTCCTCGATGACGCTGCACCAAATCCTCTGATGAAGGCCTTCTCATTGACTGGTATTGCAACTCGCGCCGCCAGCACACGGACATGGACATGTTGCGCCTGTCCGAGCAGCTCGGTGGCGGCACGCAGCAGTCTCACTAGCAGGGCATTTGCCACGACGAAGCCTGCCGCATTCCCATCGCGAGGCAGCAGTAATCGCAGAGATGACAGCGGGAGTAACGGTCGCAGTCGCAATCGTCGCATCCTCGTCTACGCTTCTTCCGGTACCGCTGCTCTCGGCGCAAGCACCTTAGCCTTCACCGATGACATCAAGAATGGCTATGAGTCGGTTGAGCGCACCGGTCGCGTGGTTGCCGGTCTGGCGCTCTGTATCAACGAGTGAGCTGACGATGTATCCCTATACAACATCGGCATCGGCCTCTGGCTAATCGTTTTCCTTTTTCTCGACATTCTTCTCTAGCTACCGCACGACACTAAATCGGAGAGACGCGATCGACGACGAAGAAGAAAAGGACAAGCTGCTGCGCGCGTGTCACAAACGATGCGCCGAGCGCACACTCAAGGTCCTGGAGAAGAATGGTGGCATCTTCATCAAACTAGGACAACACTTGGTACACTACCACCACCACCACCACGAAATGCTGCGCAAGGGGCTAATGTCATGATTACAGAGTGCCATGAATTACCTCCTCCCACCCGAGTGGACAACGACCTTCATCCCCCTGCAGGACAAGTGCCCGGTATCGCCTTTTGACTTGATCGAAAAAATGTTCAAGCAGGACACGCAGGAGGACCTATCGGCATACTTCTCCGATTTCGCCCCAGAGCCTATTGGCGCGGCATCGCTGGCGCAGGTGCACCTAGCGACCATCAAGGAGACGGGCCGGCAGGTGGCGGTCAAGGTGCAGCACCCGGAACTAGAGTCGTACCTGCCGCTGGACATGGCCCTGACGCGATACACCTTCACGACGCTCAAGAAGGTGTTCCCCGAGTACGACCTTGAGTGGCTCTCGTACGAAATGGAGCAGTCGCTTCCGCTGGAGCTCGACTTCACCGAGGAGGCCAAAAACGCCAACCGGATGAGGGAGCACTTCGCCGAGAAGATGCCGGAGATGCCGCTGGTGATACCTGAGGTGCTGTGGGCCAGGAAACGCATCCTGGTCATGGCGTGCGAGTCGGGCTCACGGCCTGACGACCTGGCGTACCTGGACGCTAACGGCATCGACCGTGACGAGGTGTCGGCCACCATGGGCCGCATCTTTAACGAGATGATCTTTGGCGACGGCGCCCCGCTGCACTGCGACCCGCACGGCGGCAATATTGCCATCCGCAAGAACGAGTCCCGCCGCCGCTTCGGTCGTGGGCCCAACTTCGACATCATCCTCTACGACCACGGCCTCTACCGCGACATACCGCTCGACCTGCGCCGGTCCTACGCCAAGATGTGGCTGGCCGTCATCGACGGTGACATGGCGCGCATGAAGACATACGCCCACGAAGTGGCCGGCATCGAGGACAAGGACTTCCCCCTGTTCGCGTCGGCCATTACGGGCCGCGACTTCAGCGTCGTCAGCAAGGAGGGCTCCATCCTCAAGGCTCGCTCGTCCGAGGAGGAGGTCAGCATGAGTGGATCCCTGCAGGAGGGCCTCATCGTCGACCTCGTCCAGCTGCTCGCCCGCGTGCCCCGCATCATCCTCCTCATCCTCAAGACAAACGACCTTACTCGCAGCCTCGACGAGAACCTCCAGACCCGCGAGGGCCCCATCCGCAGCTTTATGATACTCGCCCGCTACTGCATGCGCACCGTCTACCTCGAGCAGCTCGAGAACATCCGTGCTGCTGGATCCCTCTTCTGGCCTCCCAACGCCGTTCGCGTCTTTGCCGCCTGGCTGGGCTACATGCGTGTCGAGGTCAAGCTTGAGGCCTTTGAGATGTGGCTCAAGATCAAGAGGATTCTCGGGCTCAAGGGTTCCAACTTTCCAAGCGGTTCGCTAGCACCACCGTCGACTTCTTCATAGACATAAACGGGCCAGAACGAAAACAAAACACACAAAAAGATTCCTACTACAATATAGACAGACATACACGAGAGCATGGAGGCGCATACACACACTTGTACATATATTATTCTTTTATTAGTTTTTTAAAAGGAGGGGTCTTATTCTGTTTACTGTAACAATATACAACAACACACCTATCTTACTCGCAAAATATCAAAACAACACACCTATCTTACTCGCAAAATATCCCACCCCCCCCCCCCTTTACCCACCTTGGAATTCAAATCCACCATCTAAAATAGAATAATGTGCACATAAAAAAAATACATAATACCCTTCTTTCTCGGAGCAAAATCAATGGTTTCGCCCGGGATTGAACCGGGGACCTTCTCGGGAAAGCAGCTTTCAGACTCTCTGTGAGGAGGGAGAGGAAGGAAACTGTTAACGAGATGCCATGACCAACTAGACCACGAAACCTTGTGAATTGTTGGACTTGGGGCGCTGAGAGTGTGGTTAAAAGGCGAGGGAGAGAGAGGGTAGAGCAAACGGACTGGGTCGGGCCATAGGAAAGGGGGGGGAGTGTCAATGTCAAGAAGACTGCATGCAGCATGCACAAGTACGAATATGCTCGTAGGGTCCAGTAAATACAATGTGATCCATGCATGATACAGTAGGCAACTGCATGTCGACATCACAACCGAATTTGTTCTCCGAGCTCTTATAGGGAAGGTATCATTATCCAACTGCTCAAACAGATCTTGCAGAGTTGGTTGGTTGCTTCAAATTGGCCATGGTGACTTATTCCTCCCATACATGAACGGCATGCATCGTTCATCAAATACATGAAAATCATGTATGTCTTACTCCGAGTCCTCGGTATCGGTACAGCTCACAAAATCCCCCAACATGTAACGACATTTGACATCTGCACATAGGTAATTCACTAAGTTTCCACCAGAAAAAAAGGACACAACACCGGGTTGACGGGCGTTGTAAGCGTGTCGTTCACATAGGAATAGCATATTATAAGCCAAGACACGAAATCAACAGACTGCTGCTCGTACACTCCAATGTACAATATCATGAGGGGAGAGAAAAGGACAAGTGTAAGAAGAAAAGGGGGGGGGGAGGCGGCAACTAGGGGTGGTTTAGCTTGGTGAAGAAGCAAAAATGTGGTTCCGCCCGGGATCGAACCGGGGACCTTCTCGGATGAACAGTGTTTAGAAACTCTGTTAACGAGATGCCATAACCAACTAGACCACGGAACCGGTCGTTGAATTGTTGAAAGTTAGCGGTAGTATATTTATCTATGTTGTGGTACTCTCGCCCTCTGACCTCACACGATACGAGTACACAACCATATCCAATTCTGATGTTCAAGACAGCATCACTCACTTACCAATTAGATGGGCCTTTTTTTAGACCTCGAGAAACGTTACTTCTTGATTCTCTTGGAGAAAGAATATTGAATATATCCATCCCATCATGACCTGTAAGCTTTTGCTTGGATATAGACTGCCCAACTCCCAATGATATATGTAATGACCCTTTTCCCAACGCCAAACCTAAAAACCAGAAAAGAAAGAAGAAATAAACGCCTACTCAAATGATCCCTTTCCAAGCAAACCGCCCACAACACCCACTCTTCTCTCAGCACCTTTGACCTTCCTCTCCTCTCTTCTCCTCTCATTCTCCTGCAGCCTAGACCTAGCACCACTCTCGCCTCTGACCACATTGACACCACTCTTCTTGGTGGCAACCTTTTTGACCTTGGCGTCGTCTCCGAACCCAGCAGCGCTAGCGAAATTGCTGCTGCTAGTCGCGCCAGATGCCGACGATTCGGATGACCCGGTCGACATAAGCGAGTTGGTTGTCGCTCGGCGGAGGAGAGCGGGCACCTTGAAAGACGATGAGGGGCCGGCCTGGGCGGCCGAGAAGGCCATGCGCGAGCCGGACACCGACGAGGAAGAGGCCTTACGCTTCAGACTCAGGCGGTCGACGACGCCGGTGGCTGTGCGTCGAGGGTTGCTGCTGCCTTTGTTGTGGATGGGAACACGGTTCTCCTTGTTGCTGCGCTGGGAGCCAGACTCTTCTTCGTCGTCATCGCCCTCGTCTTCACTGCCGGAACTGGCCTCTGTAGCCGGTATGACTGAGCTGAAGCGCTCATCCTCGAGGAGGTCGGATAGCGTCTCGCGCACCTCGCCGATATTGGCGGGCTTCCTGCCGTTGGCTGTCCTGCGCTGACGAGCAGGGGGCCTGTTGCTGTTGTACCCTGAGGTAGTAGCACGGGGCTGGCTATCAGGGACGGTTCGCTGCTGCTGCTGCTGCTGCTTCTCGTCTGCCGACTGAGATTCCGACTGAGACTGCGATGGTTCCTGAACGTCCAGGATGTCCATGTCGTCATCGCTGTTTCGATCTTCAATCGTCTTCAGGAAGGCCTCGTTGCCCGGGTTCTCGGCCATCTTCTTGACACGCTCGTCGGAAAAGAGGGCCTTTTGCATCTTGGCAAACTGGCGACGCTTCAGCTTCTTGCGAGCCTCGCCGTCATCGTCCGAGTCCGAAAGGTCGTAATCGGCGCCGCGCTTGCGTCGCAGCATGCCGTTAGTTATGTCCTTGAAGAGCTGCTCCACTTGCTTCTCATCATTCGCACGTTCACGGTCCCTATAACATCATCTGTCAGTATTGATTGAAATTTTCTCTCCATGCAAATGGGGGGAAACTCACGCATAAAAGGCTGCCAGTTTTCGCTCATCGGGATCGTTACCCACGGCGTCATCAATCATGTCCTTGACTGACGCACTCGACTCGTCATCGCTGTCTTCGCCATCGTACCCGCCAAGACCCTGATATTCATCTTCGGACTCCTCAGCGAGCTCCTCTACCATCTCCTTGGCCTTGCTCTTTTTGCGGTCGAACTCCTCCGTAACCGCCCGCTTATTCCTCATCTTCTCCTCCTTCTTGGCCGCGTCCTGCATAGTGCCAAATGCCGGCCGGGACTGGGACTGGGGCGGAGGAAGGGAGCTTTCCACCACGGTGTCGTTGGTAGCGACAGATTCCATCTTGCGACGAAGCCTTCCCTTGCGGACCAGTGGCGAATCTTGCTGCTGCTGCTGCTCTGCGGGCTCACCCTGGCCGCTGAGGACGACAGTGTCGATGGTAGAGTGCGGGGCGTCAATGAAACGTTCTTTCAGAGGCGTGTGCTCCTGGAACCCGCCATCCTGAGAGGGCTCGATGAGCTCGGAGAGCTGTGTGAGCGGCACATCGTCCCTCATGAGGCTGTCGAGGCAGTGCACCTGTGTCGCCGGGTCCAGGTTGAGCTGGATGCCGTTCTGGGTCATAGGCTGCGTCTCTACCGCCTGCGTGTCTAACGGCGCCGTGGTGTCCATGGTGGCAGAGAAGTTGGAGTTGGGGAAGTGGTCGAAGTCAGGCATCATTGACTGCGTAGGGACGAAACCACCCTGGTTGGTGGGCGACATTTGGCTGTCATCCATGGTCCCAGCGAACATCTGCGTCAGGCCGAGGCCAGCAGGGCCATTGACAGGGAGACCAGGTATGAACGTCTTCTTTGCTGAGCGGAGGACGGAGCCGTGCGCGTTGGGGGTGGTCGCACCCTGAATGTTGGGAGATACATGAGTCATTCTGACCTTGGGGTTCGGTGTTGCTTCGATCTTGGGCACCTCAGTGTTGCTGTCTTCGTCGTCGTCGGAGAGGACAGCAGCCTGTTTCCTTGAACGCCGCATCTTGTTGACGTTTGCGGGAAGCTGGTCCTCGGCATCGCTCTCCTCAGAAGCACCGTCATCCTCAAAAGCGACATCAATCACGGCAGAATCTTCGTGGCCAACTTCTTCTTCTTCTTCTTCTTCTTCTTCTTCATCCTCATCCTTAGCTTCGCCCTCTTCGTCTTCTGATCCTGAGAGTTCAAGGCCCGAGGCCTCACCATCAGCCTCGTTTGCCGGGTCCTCGTAATTATCATCTTCGCTATCATCCCAGGCCAAGGGGTCGACTTCACCATTGGCGCTCTTGTTCTTTTTGGCGGCGGCGCGCTCCTGCTGCATAATATGCTCGGCTTCTCTGCGTGCCTTGGCGACAATGTCGTCGACCTCTTGCATCTGACGCTCGCGCTCCTCAGCCGTCTGCACAACGACACCCTGGGCCTTGAGTATGTCCAGTCGACGGTCGCGCTCCAGCTTGGCCTGTTGTTTTGCCTTTTGGTACAGGTACACCTCAAGCTGACCGATGGTCATGCCCGAGTGGTCGTCTTTGCGACGCTTCTCCTTGCTGGGGGACCGGACTTGAGCCAAGGTGCGTAGGGCCTCGAGCGAGTGCGTCTCAGTGTCCTTGGCGGGCAGCCTGGCAAAGATGGCGTCGATCTTGTCTCTTGTCGTACGGGTGATTTCGAGCTCGTCGTCAGAATCCACAGAGACGTAGTTCACAGACAGCTGGGGCATCTTGACGCGGATGCGACGCTTCGTCTTGTCCTTGAGCGATTTGCTGAGATTTTCAGGGACGACTACCTCCTTTCCCTTGCCCTTGTCGAAGATAGGCTGCTGTTGCTCCTGCTCCTGTTCAACGGCCTTCTTGTCGTCAGGATCAACGTCGTCAACAGGGGGGGAGCTGGGCGGAGTGTCCGCATTTTTCATGTTGGCATCCACACCGTCGGATGGAGGGCTTCCAGGAAGGCTGGAGCTGGCCGCCTTGGGCTCGGGCATAGGATGGCCGGCGGGCCGGAAGTTGAACCTCTCAAAGAGACTGTTCTTGGTGATCTTCTTGCGCGTCCTGGCCTCGTGGGCGAGCTGCATGCTGCGTGCCATGCGCTGCGTCTCACGGTTCATCTCCTCGACGGCTTTCTTGCTCGCCTTTCGTGCCTCTGGACGGCGGTTGGCGTTCTGCGTGAGAATCCTGCCGCCATCGTCGTCGATTATGTCAGACATGTCGCCGCCGTCGTCCGAGACCAGCTGGTCCATCTCCGAGGACAGCTTATCCTGCTGAGCTCGGCGCTCTGCCCTACGGGCCTCCTCGGCGGCCTCACGAGCGAGACGCTCCTGCTTCTTGCGTTCGACGAGAGCCTTGAAACGGTCGGATTTCATAGCGGGCAGGATGTCTTCGTCGTCATCCTCTGCATCCGAGGGCGGTGCTTGTTTTGTCGGCGAGGGGCGAACCGGTGAAGAAACAAAGAGCCCGGGGCTGGAGCCCCTAGATGCCATGTTCTCGAGAACCGAGTCCTCTCGAGGTTTCCTCTGCAGACGCCTGGGGGCAACAGGAAGATCATCATCCTCCTCTTGGTCGTCGTTGGCAGTGGTAACAGGAGCAGGGGCGTTCTTTTGTGGCGGAGCCTGCTTAGACCCTCCAGCATTGGTATTCGAAGGAACAGCGCCATTCATGCGGGCGGCAAGCCTACCCCTCGGCCTGACTTCAACGTCGGATTCCTCCTCCTCGCTGTCGGAATCATGTCGAGGTGGCACTGTCCTTGTCGATGTGAGTTTGGTAGTGGGGTGGGGTTTGCTGGCGGTGTTCTCATCGTCGCTGCTGTCAAGCCCAGCCAGTAGGGCATTAATCTTGGCTCGCGGGGACAGATGCTCAGACGAACCGGCATCTGACGTGGGTGATGGTGAACGCGTCGAGGCCATGGTTGTGATGTGCGTGTGCGCGTGTGCGTGTGAACACGCAACGGGGGGGGGAATGAGCGAGTTGTATATGCTTAAGGAACACACAAACAAAACCCTTGCTATGCTGGTTGTCCGAATATCAAATAGAAGGAGAGGAAAAACAGGTTTGACGGTAATATGGCGGAATGGTTGTGGGAAGAATGAGGCAGTACGGTGTAGTGAAGAACGGTGGAGGAGGAGGACATGGGACGTGTAAAGTGGACGTGGAGCTTGGGCTTGGATCGAGACGCGCGACGCGGGTTTGTCTAATGACGCGTGACACCCGCCACCCGCAAAATGGTAGACAGCGCGTTGACCCCTGCGGCTGACATGTACAAGACAAGGTCCAGGCATACTATCGTACATAACACCTACAATCCCGCCACTTGAATTGATCTGTGAGACATACGAGAATAAAGGAATCGCACAAGGAAGAATCGATCGGTTTACGAAATGATTCTCAATGGCTTTGTTTTTCCCTTTGCCTCAAGGTGCTCGCATCTACTTACCGTTAGAGCCAGGCCCACAACAGCTATACATTGTATTCCGTTTCAACTGAGGTAAATACTCGTCCATACTCTACAGACTTGGCTTCCATCTACAAGGCTCAGCTCATTTGATGGCCCTATCAAGTATGCACCGAGCGCTTGAAACACAATTGTGCGCATCAGTCACGGCTACAAGGAGGATGACGATGTAAGTTGCGGACGTAGAAAGGCTTTCATTTGCGCGCTAGGCTCTCAATCTCGAGGCCAGGCCAGTCTACCAAAAAAATATTTCAAAAAATTCATCGGTAGGGACAGTTGTTCAAGTTGGAGGGGAAGAAAGTAACGGGTGTGGTTCACCATCGGTCAGGATCGACAAGAAGAGTGGGATTGAGGACAATAACGCCTCTACCTCCCTCTCTCGCGCCTCTTACAGCCTCAACACCGGCACCAAGGTTGAGAGTTTCGGAGAATATTCAACACTTAAAAGAGCTTGTGCTCGAGTGTCATGTCAGACTCGGGCTCGAGACCGACGCAAGCGCGGAAAACGTTGTTCAGGCAAGAGCGCTGCTTGGCGAGGGCGTTGACGACGGGAGTTCCGGGAGGCGTCAGGGGGGCCTTGAGCATGTAGCTTAGGACACTGAGGACCGAGTGGAAGTTCTTGTACTCGGCCGTGACGGTGCCATCGGACGAGGCGGCCTTCCACTGGATGCGGGTCATCATCTCGGCGAGAATGACGAGGTCAATGATGAGGGGGGAGGCCAGGAGGGAGTCTTCACAAATGTTGAAGAGGCTGTGCGTTACGTCAAAGTCAGCGGGCAAGTTTTTTTTGCAAGTTCAAGTACTGTCCACACATAAAGCCCTATGTGGCCTTGCGTGTGTGTGTGTGTGCGTATGTATATATAGCTCAATGTACATATAAACTTACGAGATGATCTGGTGACCTCCGAGGAAAATTTCGGCATAGTACTCGTCCAGGGCACGCTTGTTGTCGGCAACGGCGGGCATATACTTGATGACGACGCAGTGGTCCGGGTGCTCGCCGGGCTTGTAGAGGACCGAATTGGCCTCGACCATGTCGTCGACAACGTTGGACTTGGAGATCTCCTTGGAGCGGAACTGCTTCTGGGAGCTGAGGTTCTTGCCGTCGTTGTTACCCAGGTGGTTGTAGCTGGAGATGGAGGTGAGCTTGATGCCTGCGTTGATGAGGAAGTCGACGAGGGCCGACTTCATCTTGGTCTGGCCCGACTTGAAGTCGTCGCCGCCAATGAATGCGCCGTGCTTCTCGGCCAGCTCGATGACACCGGGAACAAAGGTGTTCTGGGGCGAGCCGTTGATGAAGGGCGTGTTCTCGAGGATACAGGAGACGGCGAAGACGGAGGAGGGGGATATCTCCTCGTTTCCCTGCTCGATGGCCTTGAGGACGTTGTCGGCCGTATCGTTGATGCCGGGGACAAGGTCGGCGTAGCGCTCCGTGTTGGCGGTCCACATGACAATGACCTTGTCGAGGCCATTCTGCTCCTTGAAGTTGCGGATGTCCTTGCGAATGTGCTCAACGTGGGCCAGGGAGGCCTTGCTGCCCTCGATGACGTTGTCGGCGCGATCCTCCTGGTTGGAGGCGATGAAGTCTGGGTAGTAGATGGAGGGGAGGGGAGTCATGTTGACCATCTGCTTCTTGACCTGGGCCTTGAGGGTGGGCTCGAGGACCTGAGAGCGGTCCAGGGCGTCGGCCAGGTTCATCTTGCTAATGTCCCAGCCGCCGATGACGAGGTCGTTGGGGTGAACCATGGGGAGGACTTGGTTGAAGGGGATGTTGACGTCCTTGTTGGTCTTGGCCTCGGTACCGAGCTTCATGGTCGACGCCATAACGATGGAGCCGTAGTAGTTCGCCTCGCGGGGGCCCTCCTTGGTCTCCCAAACCATGTTGCCGCGGTTGGCGAGGATTCCGGCCGTGACGGTGGTGCCGTTGTTACCACCCCAGCCGACCAGCATCATGCCCGTCCTGGGCACCTTGCGGTCGACTTTGAAGTCATACAGGGTCTCGGTAGGCGTGGCAACAAACTTGCCATCGGCACCCGTCTCGACCTTGGTGGTGCGGTAAGTGTACCTGGACTTGATCTCGGCGTCGGTGTAGGTGACGTTGGGAGAGTTGACGGTGAAAACATCATGGGCGGCGGTGGCCGGGTGGCCGTTGTTGGCAGGCGCCGCCCCGTTCGAGGAGCCCGTGTGCTCATCTGCGTGAGGAGCCATGGCTTTTACTTTTCGTCTCTTGGAGAGCTGTGGACCCTTTACTGAGTATGGATCGAGTCCGTTGCTCCTCCGCTGTCGGCAGAACAACGGGCTCCGGCGAACGGGTGATGCACCCTGCGAAAGACTGTCAGCAGCTGCGTCTACTTTATGAATGCATAATGTGCCGGGAGGAGGAACTCACGAGTTAAGGAGGTTGGAGAACGTCTTTGCGACTTTCTGTGATCGAGGTCAAGGGCGCCTCGATCTTTAGCTTGTGATAGCTAATGAGGTGGGTTTGGGGTAATGGCGGGGTAGCGGGGGCTTTCAAATCAGAAGGAGGTTGCTGTCTTGGGGGGGGGGAGAAGAAGAAAAGGGGGGGTAAGCCGGTTGGCAGGAAGTCGATGAGGAAGGTGTGATTGCTTGTTTCTCGGGTGAGGGAGTGGGAAGAAGAAGAAGGAAGAAAAAAAAAAGAGAGGGAAGAAAGGAAGAATGACGAGTCCACGGGGAAGTAGGGGGTTGAAATACAATGGACCCTCACGGCCCCTCAATGGGACCCTCCCCTTCCTCTTCCGATTTCGTCAAACAAGAACAATCTTAGTGTCACCGACAACGGCTATACGAGGGGAAAGTTCTCTCTCCTCTTCCGCTTACCGAAAAGGAAAAGAAAAAAAAATCAGAAAAGAGAGACGGTGGTAACGAATCAGATTGTCTATCCGTACTCATTGTCAATCGTGTAGCTAATGAAAACGCCAATATGTCCAATGCCGCATTAGCCCGGCCTCCTTTCTCCCAACTCTGGAGCGGTGAAGCCACGATAACCCAGGCCCAGGGTTCCAAGGCTGCACTACACACACGTACGAGAGAGTACGGGCTTGACGAGTATCCAATGTTATTACCTATAACAATTGGTGGCGTCGAAGCGGAGTTCCCTCGCAAAGCCAGTAGGAACCCGACATTTCCAGACATCTGATGACTCCCAGTGCATTTACGTGCGTGTATATACCGTGAGTAATGTCAATTCCATCGTCTTGTTGAGTCCCTTGATGTACGGTAAGCAGCATTACACATACACACACACACACACATACACACATACACATACACGTATACATACGTTGTGCCTCCGCATCAATGGGGAGGGGGGAGAGGTCTTTTTGCTTGTAGTATGCAGGGCCACGCTGTCGAATTGACATCGCTGTGGTTGCCGGATACACGTATGCAGAAACTGGACGCAGGCACGAGCAATCCTCCATTTGAGAGTCCGTGTCGTGTGAGGCCTTTTTTTCTTGGCTCTACATGTCTCGATGTTTTGGCTATTTGTTCTACTGCGAGTATCATAGGCTAGTCTATATTATGTCGGTTGTCCCTCTCTCCTCACATCTCATAGGTCCAGGCCCCAAACTTCATAATCAACATTCGCCAGGCCGTCAGCAGTAGTACAAAAGTGTCCAGGTCGACTCTTGGCATCTATTGCCGAGGCTGTCTCACACATTGGCATACACTGATTGACGAAAGGCACACGAACTCAAGGGTTCGGGGGCGGAGAGGAGGAGGAGAGGAAGGGAAGGGGTATCAAAGGCCTAAGGTTTGATTTCCCATTCCTGGCGCGCCCGTCGCGACAAGTCATTCCATGGCCTCTTCTGCTCGACACCTTTGTCATCCTGTATTTCCATCTTGTATCATTATTCATCCAATGACTTGCAGATACAAGCCAATCGAACTCATATTGAGACTTTCATTACATATGAAAAGGCTTAGGTGGTTGGGAATGCTTCCAAGTATTACATCCACGTGTCTTGATATCGGAGATTCACTGACGTCATGGAGCATGCTTCTACTATCACAGGAGCTCAGCCTCTCCTGAACCTCAGACATATCTTTTGCTTTGACGTATAGTAGCTGCAAGTATTGTAAAATATGAATCAACTAACATGTATTTTTTATGCCACTTACTCGCGGCATCTGACTCCAGTTCCCTGAATTAAAAAAACAAGGGCCATGTACAGGGTAAGCGAAACTGCCAACACCCAGAAACTCGCTATATTGCAGAATTTGGCCACCTCCAGTTCCGATTAAATCAGCTAGGTTACCCTGGAAAGGCTTAGAAGATACAGATGTATCCTAATATCCGGCCCAGGACGATGTTGGGAGGTAGCGTGTGGTGCCAAGACAGATGCTCTGATTGCTATGATCTCTATATCGAACTATTGACGCTTCCATCGCAGATCAGAAGCAAACATCACGTAAGCCTCCGATATACTATGACTGAAAGAAATATTACCAGATTTCCATATTCATGTGCCTTGACTCAAAACTTTGAAGCTTGCCGTCGCTATGGCATCTTGGAGACTGACTACACTGCAGTGTACACGTAGTGTTGCCGATATATAGGTGTAACTCTTGTTAATATTCAATAGGAATGTCCAGGATATCCGGAAGGATATGTAGAAGACAACATGGAACTTGCTGATCTTCAAGAGACATTACTCGTATGCAATTATTGCTAGCCAAGTCAACTCGAAAGTGGTCATGATATCAAACCATGGCCTTTGACGCGACGTCAATGCCATAATTTATGTGATTTTCTTTTTCTTTTCAGGATTCAGCCGCTCGGCAATCACTCCTTACGAGTGCGACCAGGGAAATTTGTTCCATAGAGCTAATACAATGCGACGGCTGCACATCGCAATTAGGCTGCCCCATTCTCTAGTCATGGCTCGTGCGAGTCTTATTTACCCCGGATAGACATGGGAGGATGGGATCGCCAAGCATACGAATTCTTCCATGAAATACATTCATGTACGGCATACGGATAACCTAAGACCACACGTGTTGATTCGATATGGGTCCAACAATAGTGAGACTCTTATAGCTTTTATAAAACCGTACAGAATGTCATCCTATCTCCTATGCAAGTTGCAGATAGCTTCTTCTCTTTCCTCTCAAAAAACAACTATCAAAGACTTCAACTGCAGACCTATTTGTATACGCATCACGTGTGCGTTGTACGGAGTGAGTCAGATGCACAGCACACTCGTCACGAGCAGTGTTAATATATATACTGGACCCATACTCGTAGGTTGGCATGTAGTTGTTCTGCTGTCAATATTCGAGACATCTTTCGCCTTTCATAACGCTCAAGCCAAGGATGACGGCATAATGGAAATCCGAATCACCACATCTTGATTCCATTAGATAGAATAAAAGAAGGCTTTCTGGATTCTACATATAAGACTTAATGACTACTACTATTTTGTTCCGTGATTAGTCAACAAATTATCTGTTTTAAGTAAGTCTTTCTCTCCCCCCCTCTCTTTTATTTCGTTATTTGCTTTTGAAGTTTTCAAATATCTTGTGATCAATACAGAGACACAACGCCAAGGGGGGGGGGGGGACGGATTATTACTAATATATACTGTAACTCCTTTTCTCTCTTCTTACCACCAGCGAAGTGAGCGTCTTGGCCTATGACAATGAGATACCATAATCCCTTTGTCTTCAGACACCGCAGAAGGACCGAGTCTACCTCTGGAGAAAGATATGGGGTCAGCACATGGTCCATTCAAAATTGGGCCCTACTTATACAAGCAAAAATGCGCGAAGATTGCTCACGTATGCCAGTGCTCTCCTAACCATGATCCACCAGCGTGCAGCGTGGTCGCTCATGTACTCGTAAACCGCAATACTGATAGGATCCTTCGTAAGTACCCGTACCAGATGAGGATGAGCACGCCTGCTTCGTAGTGCTAGCATCTCTCTTAGTCCACGACCCACGACTAAGTCAATACCCATTTCCCTTTGGTGGAGCCTGTCGTCAATCAAAGTGGAAGAGGTAGCCTCCTATCACACCTGCGTGGGATTTCAGAGGTATTGCTGAAAATAGCCGTTGGGGGGGGGGGGTAGGGGGTAGGAGGTAGGGGGTAATAGGGGAGGTAGGGGTAGAGGAGGATTGACCTAGTTGACCGTTGAGTCTTGACCCCTCCAACCCTCTTCGGACCCAGTACACTTCGCTTGGAGACCATGGGTCTTGTTCATATCCTAGAAGAAAGTCGATGCAGATCTCTCTTGCTTGCATGGTGGTGGGTGTTGATTGCGTACGTGGTATACCATATGGAGCATTACTATCCAGGATCTGGATCCATATTAATTCAAGTAGTACTATCGCGCTATCGCGGGCAAAAAAAAAAAAAAAGGAAAAAAGACGCTTGTTGTCGAGCAACGGGGGATGCATCCAAGGACCAAATATCATAGTCGTAGAAATATTACATACATGCATCGCTCCTTGGCGTGGAGAAGTCCGGAGATTGATAAATGATGAAAAGAGAGGGCGAATAGAGCGGAGCAGTCAGTTTGTTTTTGACCATACAGAGACGGCCTGCACACGAGTATATGCAACCTAGCCCATCTTTGACCTCACCGCTTCACTTCGAGGTTGCGATTGAATGCTGTTGGATGATGGGCTGGCGAATTTGACCAGATTGAAACTTTGTTACAGCGCCCAATGTTACGTACCCGGATGCATTAGCCATAGGGAAGGGAACGGGCTGTAGGAAATCTCGCGTGGCACATAGCCGCTTTCCAAGCTCATCACGGCCATTGCCGGCTAACATGAGACGACTGCGATGCACGAGCATTACGCACGATTGCATCCTCTGTGGGGTAGCGATACCTGTACACCGTACCCCGTCCTTGTCAAAAGGAGCGCTTTCAACCCAAAAGCACGAATATACACGTCGTACCGTAGCTTTGTCGTGTATCGTAGTGCACCGGCCCTCGGTAGTCGCATTGGGTGTGAAGGGTCATATGGTAGATTGGTAATGCGTCGTACCGAGGATAGGCGCCGTTGTGTTTCGCAATACCGGCCGGAGAGAATATCTGAAGCTTGGGAAGTTTAGAGTATTCTGCTCAATCGTCGAGGCAATGTATACCCGGTCTCGGTAGTCCACACTGCACATGTCTCATCGTTGCCATCGCCAGACTCGGAAGTGTGTCACGCTATCAGGCATTGCCGGCGTCTGCTCGTACGCCGTACACACTCGCGCACTCAATGATGGCAATTGCGAATGAGGGGTCGTGCTGGCCATACGCGGACTCGTAGGAGCAGGATATGTGCGCTGGGAGTAATAAAATGAAGATCATCCGTCTCTGACGCCCGGTACCCGAAAGGGCATAACGCTCATGTGGTATGCCGGTTGTGTCTCGGCCAGCGGAGAGGGGCGGTCGAAGTTCTGGGAAGGGAGTGGGAGCCAGCAGACATTATTGACTGGGACTTGTCCATATGTGTACTGGTACGCTCGTAGCTTGTGGATGGGTGAGGCGAGATGGGATGGGGAGAAGGGCTCCCGTGTGCTTTAGCCTTGGGACCTTGGTTGACTATCACTGCTCCTTTCTCCGTACTCCGTAATCTGTAATCTGTTATCTGTACTCTGGTTTCCGTATCGTTCTCGTTCTCGTCCGGACCGTGACACGTCGTATTCTGTGGAGGTCTAGTTGCAGGGGGTCCGGTCTGTGATAATTTACAGGTACACCGTATCATTATCGTGCTTTCGTGCCTAGGGCATTAGTACTCGTACTCTCTGTGCGTACTCATACAAGCGTTGAGGTGCGGTGTTAAATGCCTAGACTTGTGCGAGCATGATAAGCGCTCGCACCTACCGTATCGGAAGCGGGTGGACCTCTTCTTTTCAGACCTTGGTACCGGATGGGCGTATCGTAGAGTTGAAGAGGTGGTGAGGCGTGACGGGATGGGTGGTTGGAAACAGAAGCGATGCATTGGCAGTTGCAAGATACGTCCAGGAACAGCAATATAATGAATGTATTACAGCGTAATTATACGGCGTAGAGCAAATTGGAGTCGATGGCGCCAATAAGAAGAGTGGTTGGAGGTGCCGGTAAATGCTCCATCGTGGTAAAATGATGTGCCCTCCATTAAACAACGCAAGGCGTCGATGGCGGTTGGGGACGGTGCATCGATGGCGGGGATTTCTTAATGAGGTCGGACACTGGAGGCTCCCAGGATGGATCCCAGGAGTTTCCCAGGGGGTTCCTAAGTTACTGTCAAGTTACTGCCAAGTGAAAAGATACTCGTGGGCAGTGGCAGGGCATCCGCCTGACACACGCCATCTAGGCAGGTCAGTCCGCTCTGTGTCTTTCTACGGCTCTCCATGGCCGTCTGTGGTCCTCTGCGGTCCTCTGCGGTCCTCTGCGGTCCCCAGTGGCTCCCCAGTGGCTCCCTGTACGAGATACAGGCACCGGTACAGACATGTGGGACCATGTGACTTATAAATGGATCCAAGGGCAATGACAGGCACACGGCACGGAAAGTAAGCAATAATAATAATACACTAAAAAAGAGGTGAGTGGAGAGGGAAGGTGCGACCGCCCGTCGGTTTTTTCTTACTCGTAGTGCTAGCACTCGGAAAGGGAGAGACAGAGCTATTGATGCTACCTACCTACTGAGGCATGTGCCTCTCATCTTACTCGTATTGCTATCCATTTCTGTATTGCTCTCCCTGGATACTGAAAGCACTATTCGCCTCTAGAAACATCTAAAAGGAAGTGGCAAAGAGCCCTTATCTAGTGTCCTTTTTTTTCTTCCTGAATGAATTATATGTAGTACTCCAGATAGAGTCTAGCCGTACAGAGGGATTGATGACTGTTGTTTCAGGAAAAGCACCGGCTGGGGCAACAGCTCGTTTGATGATGACGGTGGTGGTGGTGGTGGTGGCACTGACGGTGGAGGAGAGGAAGAAAGGGGAAGTGGTGCGTGCGATGGAGACTGAGAGTACGAGACTGAGAACGGAGCCAGGATGTACCGACGTCGCACACGCATGAATTATGTATACGTACCGCACCGCACACTATCATCACCTGCTACAGCATGTATGGAGTACCGCCGGACCTCTCGTAGTATTATTATAATTTACGGTCGCTCGTAGGCACGTAGACACAGAAGCCACAGCCCACACACACCAGTCCACTAGTATCTGTACGGTACAGACAGACATATATAGACACACACACAAGACAGCCGAGAAGCAGCACAGACACGCATAGAACACCTGCAAGTGAAAACATGTCTACGGAGTAAATACTTGTAATGCTATTTTAGTACGGGAGATATTGCCCGGACCCCATGTGCCACGTAATGTTTCGTACTGATAGCCGTTATTCCCAATTACCTTATACCAAGGGTACGGCTTGCTCTCCAACGGTCGCCCCAGCCTTGGGTAAAACATCCTTCTCGTACTCGTACCATCCCATCGAAGAACGATGGGAAAAAAAAATGCAACAGTGTCACGGAGTATACGGATACTCCTCCTGGTATCAATATGCATACGATACAACTCTTGACTCAAACGGACACAAGGCGGATGATGGGTTGCTGCAACAAGGTGCGACACACATTCATAGTATCTCTGCAGGAGACAGGCAGCCGATATCCCTTACGGTAAAGCGTTCATGCGAAAGAAAGCTGGACAAGCTCTAAAGGTGCTACAGGTGGTCATCCCCATCCCAATACGACAAAGTGGCAGGGGTGACCCCGGCTAGTCTCAGGGAGCCATGTCCAGGGGGAGGAGCAGGGATCTAGACACCCATGCTTCTGTTATTATTCCAACCATCGTCCATGGGAACGCAGTAGTCTTGTCTGCCTTGACTCTTCCGTCGACTATTGGCAGAGACGAACCGTTTTCTACTCAACAACTTCAACCTCCCTTCCTTGGCCATCTTCGCCCCTTGGAAACGTCCTCACGCATATCCTGTTGCAGAGGAGAGAAAAAAAAAGGGCCGCTGTGCCATTCTACTTCGCACTTCGCAGACGCAATCACCACCACGACCCTATCAGTATAACCACAGCAGCCATTCACCACCCACCTCCTACCTCTCAGCTCCCCGCTTGCGAGTCCTAGAACCCGCCTACACACATCATCGATGGTTGTCTGTGACTTTACCCAGCAACCGTAATACGCCGATTCTTTCAGGTAGACGCGACTCGTCCGTCTAACTCGACTTTGGACCGATGCCCACGTATACCCCATAGAACGACGGCAAGGCGAAAGAAGACAAGAGAAGAGGATCGACGCAAGAACAAAAGCACTCACCATGGCAATGACTAGAGAGTCTGCTTTCCTGCCGACCATCAAGTGTTCGCAATGTGGTGCACAGGTTGAGATCTCCATGATGGGAGAGCACATCTGTGCTACTGGAGGCGATGAACAATGTAACCCCCCCCAACGACGCCCCTCCCGCACTCGCGTACGGCATTGCTCACCCTTAATGAATAGTACCACCACCCATAGAAGAGGAAGAACCCTACGATGCTCCTCGCAACCCCGCGCCAGCATCCAAATCACCACGTAAACTGGTGCCAGTTGACATTGACGCTGCCAGTACGTTGCGCCGGACGGTGGTAGCCGTCATCCCGCTTTGGCCCATCAAGCATTATGACCTTTGGCTGACATGAACCCGTAGACAAGCCCTACGCGCAGCAGGCTCCTAGGACGCCTATGAACCTAGGCAGCCATAACTCTCCTGGGGGCCTCTTTGCTGAGCCTGCCCAGGGGCGTTCCAGCGAACTATACTCATCTTCAGACAATGGTAGCGAAGGCTACGTCCCCTCGCCACTGAGCGCGCGGCGATCCAATGGCCACGGGGGTCTGAACGAGAGCGATACCTACACGATGGAGCCGCTGCCCAGCCCGGGCGCCGGTGTCCTCCAACGCATGGACAACATCACCCCCGGGCCGTTTGACCACCGTAGGCCCTCTGCCGCGGGGTCCGTATCCTCCGGCAGGCCTTTTGCATCTGGCTCTGTATCCCCAAGCTTCGCAAACTCGCTTGCCCCGACGTCCCCATATCCAGAGGAGAGGCCCGGAACCGGATATTCGATGCGCTCAACGGGAAGTGGTGAAAACATGGCTCCCCCGAGGCTGCCGAGGAAGGATGGGTATGAGGGATTCGGCCCTCCGTTGAGGTCAGAGACTGAGCTCCAGCCCCCCGCACGCTTGGTTCCACTCGACCGCTCCGAGACGTTCCCCAGGGCTTCGCTCTCCACAGAGCCTCCTGCACGAACACCATCGGCGCCGGGCACGCGCAGCTCGGACTCGAGGCAGAGCCCCAGGTCTATGCACGGACGCCAGCCGTCCATGGGCCCAGATACGTCGAGGAAGCCACCGCCAAGGAAGAGCCTGATACGCCCCGCCCGTGGGAATCCAGGTTCTGTCGACCTGGCTAGGGAGTTTGGTGTTGGGAACCCCTACCACACTCCCTCGGACTCGGCGTCGTCGGCTACCTCCGCCTTTAGCGGTCCGAGCTTCGCGAGCTCCCAGACGAGCCCCTCCCGCACCCACAGCCGCCAGGATGTTCCCGACTTCCTCAGACAGCCCCGCCCCAAGGACAACACGCCCAAACCTTTAGACATTACGCCCAAGCCTCTAGACATTCCGAGGCAGAGCACCCTACGCGCGGGACCCATGACTTCGCCGCGCACCCCGTCGCCGCTGGCCGATTCACCCGGCGAGCTCGCCGTCGTCGACGAAAACACCTTCTCCCGCTCTTTTGGCTCCTCGCGCTCGCCGACGGCAGCCGGAGAACCTCTTGCAACCTCTCCCCAGCAGCCCGCGTCCAACGACCGTTGGGGGTCACCTCCAGACTCTCTGCACATGAAGCCCGCACCTGCCCCCCCTGTGCCCAAGAGCACGGGCGACTCGAATTACCGTGGTGACTGCAAGGCCTGCGGCCAGCCCATCAAGGGCAAGAGCGTGTCATCAGCAGATGGACGCCTCACCGGAAAGTACCACAAGGCGTGCTTTGTATGCACTACCTGCGCCGAGCCCTTCACATCTGCCGAGTTCTACGTGCTGGATGATCGCCCATACTGCGAGCAGCACTACCACAAGCTCAACGGAAGTCTCTGTGGCGGTTGCGGACGCGGCATCGAGGGCCAGTTCGTGGCTGACGAGAGTTCGACAAAGTACCACCTTAGCTGCTTCTCTTGCCTCGACTGCGGCCGATCTCTGACTGAGGGCTACTTTGAGGTCGACGGCCGCGCCTACTGCGAGCAAGACGCCCTGTACAGGGTCAACAGTGCGCCGCCGCCTGCCCCGATGTACAACAATTCTCCGCCTCCTGGTCCCTACCCATACGGCGGCGGCGGCGGCGGATACGGTCGCCCCGGCCCTCCTCCTGGTCCCGGACCCTACGGACCGCCTCCCAGGCGACCCACCGGTGGTGGCGGCCCCATGCCTCCCCGCCCCATGGGTCTTCCCTCCGGCCCCGGCCCCAGCTCTGGTAGCCTTCGGCCCAGGGGACCTAACCCTAACGGGATGCCCCGTCCTTATCCCGGACCCCCTGGCGCGAGGCGTCCTGGCCCTGGCCCTGGTGGCCCTGGTATGCCTCACCCGTCCAAGGGTGGCTTTGCTCCTCGTCCTCAGATGAATAAACGCAGCACCAGGCTGGGTATGATGTAATGGGTTATACACCCGTATATTCATTATCTACACCCTCCAATCTACCCTCCCACCAATCATTTCCCACCTCTATTTCCTGACCCATTTCACGTTTTCATGAGCCTCTGTCACCATTTCACTCTACCCACCCCCTGCATTAGATAATCCTCTGCTTTTTGCCCTCTGCTTATATACCCCTCCTCTCCCATCCGTTTATCTATTTATCTATCTTTGTTTCCCATTTTTTTCTTTTTGGATGCGTTTTATTGCATGACTATAATTGAGGCAGGGAGTTGGTCTTTCTGAGTTTTTTTCCCCCACATAGTTAATTATGGTGTATAATGGAACGAGAATCAGATATGATTCCTGTGTCTTTGTCTGTGTATGCCTCTTTCAATCTGCGGTGCCCCTATCAGTGTATATGTCCATCTCAGGAGGAGTCCTGTTGAACGTAGTAATCGATGGAGGGAGATGAAACTTGGCGTTACGTGTCGTGGCTTGGAGCGATGGATACGTGCCAATGAAATGTACATGGGTCTGCTTAATGTTTGTGTGTACCAGATGTGAAGCATGGTAGAGTCTTGAAAAGCATGGTGAAGTGAAGCAAGGAAGACTTTGGAACCGTCGACACAATATTGCAGGAAAGAAAACGACGTGAGGTTAACGTTTGTCATATGCTTAAAAGTAGCTCTATAAATCGTATGGAGCCTTGGAACTTCCCGGGAGAGAGCAACAGCGATGTTTCTTCCCTCCCAATCAGTCTTGAGCTAGCCTTTCGCATATAACACAATCAAAGCCGTTTCATAGCAAACCATAACACTCCGTAGCTCAGTAGAAACCGTCCAACGACACACGGTCGTCTCAGGCTCCGTATCAGGGCCCCCTCCCGTGTATCACACCCTTCGACCCTGCCCTGATCCCCCCCCCTGCCCCTTGTGAACGATCTGTCCTTCGTTCCGATAAGAAAGAGGGGTTGCTTTATGACGGAAGGGAAAGTATCGATCTTGGCCTAGCTGGTGGGGTGGATATGGAAAAGCAGGTCATATGGGAGGGGATGGATTTAAGAAATGCTGTACTTGGGGGGAACGCAGTAAGGGCTGCCGTTGGCCTCGAGGAACTTGCAGACGGTATGAGGCGGGCAATCACCGGCGAACTATGAATTTGTCAGTCTTGTTTTTCTCTTCTCTTCTTTTCTCGATCCTGTTGAAACTCACGACCCAGTCTCCGCTGGTGTTGCAGACCTGCCATCCAGGGGCGTGGGTCTCGGGGTTGACAGTGCAAGAGTAAGTAGCAGGCTGGCACTTCTCGGGGGCGCCGGGAACAGCGGCGGCCATGGCGGCGAGGCAGGTGATGGCGACGACGGCGGACTTCATCTTGAAAATGTTTGGTGATTGGGAAAGTTGTTGTTTTCTGCAAGTGAGTGAGTGATGGAGCAGAGTCTGAGAGATGTTGATGGCGATGAACAAGGTCCCGGGAGAGAAGAGCAGGAGTGCCCTCGGCCCCTTTTTATACCCGTTTCTCCTCTGAACCACTGTCGGACACGGATTTGAGAGACGCTGACAACTGTTGGGCTTGAAGAATTATACGAGCTGATGAGACGTGTGGAATGGGAAAGACTCGCGAAGCCACTGTGTATCCTGGGCAAGTTCTTGGAGGGCAGCAAAGGAAGAGAAGGGCTGGGTCGGGGAGAACACTTGGTCATGCACCCGACGGTCCGTCGACAGCTAGATGCTTTCTATCAATAGACGGGAGGTTGAAGGTGGTGTGAGAGTCGGGCTGACATTCGAATAGCGCTGACTATGGAGCATTGAATCACTGGCCTTGGAAATGGCTTTTTTTTGGTCTTCCATACACGAGAAGGAGAGGGATGAAAAGCCACCGGGCCGTCGGGTGTCTTGCATGATGACACGCCCCATCGGATCTGGATGTCATGAGGTCTGGTCCAGTCCATCGCGGTTCCGAAACTAAGACGCCGCCATGTGTGTGTGTTTAATCCTTCCCACTAAACCTCGCCTGGAAGGGGAGTCAGGTTAACCAATTCCGAGCGGGGAAGCCGTTGGTTTGTATTACACAGGTGTATTGGGTTTTGATTCTTGACGCCATATTTAGATGTTAGTATATACATGTCAGGCGGCCGCCTCTACGGCACAGAGGCTTGTTCTCTCTCTTCTTCTTCTCTTATACGGGGAGGTGTACTCTGATGGCTGCATATGGTTGGCTGTATAAATTGCGGGGGAAGACCGGGGGTAAGCAGAGCCAGAGCACTAGCCGAGGAAACAAACACTATGTACGATACGAGATATCATACGCCATAGCAGCAGTCTCTGCGCCGCATCTTGCGGCTGAGTCGAGGCAACGATGTTCTGTGTGGGAGCCGGATCCTGTGAACGGTGGTGCGGAATCTACTCCAGTAGCAGTGATGGAAGGAAGAGAGAGAGTCAGCGATAAGGAGATGAGGATCAAGAGAAGTTGATGGTATCGATGAGCCGAAGTGGATGAGCCCTACGTCACGGTCATGGATTCGGATGTCGGGATGTCCTGCCGGATAGTGGTGAGCAGGAGAGAGGGTGGTATGCGTATGGGAGAGCTTGGACTTTGTTCGGATCGACGTGAGACTCACCGATGCGGCAGGGCGTGTACCGGTATGCTTTTCATGGCTTGCCGTCCCCTGCATCAGTCGATGAATGGAAGGAGTAGGAGAGATGATGACAAAAATCAAACAGGAAATGAGAGAGAGATAGGTCAAGTTGTTCGATGTTCCGTCTGGTGCGGCGTGCCGAGTTCTTGGGTGGTCCCACTACTCAACGACGGATGTGCGTGGCTGATATAATATTACGTGTGATTACATGTACGAGTACGGGGACCAAGAAACTTGGCGTACGGGCAAGAGAGCTAATGGATAGAGAGGCCTGTACGTACTCGTACAGAGTATGTATATTACCTGTCATTAAATGTAAGCAGAGTACGAGATACTCGTACCGGTAGAATTTGGTGATCGTACGGACATGGGGAATGAAAGGATCTAAGGTGCGTACGAGTTGCGGTGGATACGAGTCATCATTAGTGGTGATGATGGGAATGGGCATGATGAGAATACGAGCACTGTTTTTGCCGCCGTTGTCATCAGTACCGAGGATCTGGAGTAGGTGGGCGCATGCCGCGTATATTATACTTGTATATATGTACAATGTGAGGAGGTTGGAAAGTACAAGTCATTATTGCATAGTAGATTGTTGAGGCGTGAAGGTGGCTCAAGGCTCTGAAGAAATGAGGGTGATGATGATCTATCTAGCTAACTAGCTAGCCACTACACAATGTGAGATATGAGAAAGCAAGGGCTGGCTGAACCACGTGACCATGTGGCCTCAGGCCTTCAACATAGATAGCAGTATCTGCAAATGCGCTGAAGATGGAGTCAAAGGCGGGATCCCAGATGGAATACGATGTTCAAATGTCAAGGGAACGGAAAAGGAAATGAACGTACGAGTAGACCGTGGTGTCCGGTGGTCGATGACTACATGATGGTGCTTCTTTCTGGCTAAAGAATCGCGGGGGTGCGGAGAGTTGAGACGACTGAGACTGGGTGGTATATTACTCGTACATGTACCAGATGCCGCAAGGAGTGCTATGCTGTTACTGCGTAGTGTGTAACCTGCAGATCAGTTGCAGGAAGCATTGTATGCAGTATCGGGAATTTGTCCCGATGAGAGATCGGAAACCGCGTTTCCGTCCAGTGTTAGGCCAGGCATAGTTTTATACAACAGGTCTATAGTTGAAGTCTCTACGAGGAATAGTTGTTCAGATGGAGGTGGGGAAGCTGTCTACAAGTTACATGTGACATAGGAAATAGCTCCTCGATGCCCCTGAGTACAGATCACGTGCGTCTTGGAAATGAGGCTTTCCCGGAAGCACAGAGTGAGCAGCACACACAGCCACATCCATCAGCCACACGTACAGCAGAGCAGGTATTGCTACAGATTACATGTACATGTACTCGTACAGTAGTATTACTATTCATCTGTGGCAAGGCCGCGAAAACTGTATCTTGTCGTACTACAGCGTGTTTACGCGTTTTCTCCCCCTCTTCTTCTCTTTTGTTTTCTTTCCTCCCACCTTTACGCGCTCTGACAGAGAAGACAGACGAGTCATGGGCGTGCTCGCCGCGGGAGAACCGACCGGCTGGACCGTCATGAACTAGAGCCGAATGCCAGATGGTGTGGGCTACAGTACAGGTAGGTACCTCCTCCATACGCCACTACTAGAGGCTTTTAGAGCAGGAAAGGCGCCGACAAGCACGCAACTCTTCCCCTTTGACATTTGATTTCCTGGACTGCGAGCTACTGTGGCTGGTGAGAGAGAGGCCCCCTGCGCAATAATAATATGTCAACTGGTAAAACCCAGAACTTTTGCTCGCTGTTTAAAAAGGAAGCCACCCATGTCTACCCCGGGGTGATATAGACCAAAGGCTCTCCTCTCCTCATACAGCCGGTCAATATGATTGCTTCTAGTGATGCCGACAGTACTAGCGCAGGCATTACTACTAGTACGAGTATTACCGCTGGTAATGATACCCCTTTTGCTCTCTTGGCAGTCCCGTCTCCTCGTACATGTGGCATCAATACGGAAGTGATGCATCGGTAAGGAGAGAGGAGGAAGACAAAAGGAAGGTCGCAATATAATGCGTCTCGTGCAGTGAGTTCAGTAGTGTTCGTGTTGACCGTAAACAGATTACGGAGTAGGTGCTACGATCCTGCGCGTTCACGCCCCGACATCGTGTAGCTTGCACATGGCAGATGGATGCCGTGCCAACTACATGAACTCGACGGACGTGGCGGCGTCGAATTGAGCACTCAGGTATGGTCGTGGGAGGGCTGACCAGCCTGTGGATGGCCTGTGCGATGCAAGGGCCGCCGGTCCGTGGTAGGGCCCCGGTGGGAGCGCCACGGGCACGATGGAAAGACGCCTTTCTGGCCCAGAATGGTGAGATTAGCCTCCCCTTGAAAGGACCCTGGCTGATCGCCCTATGGTCCGATTCGCCTGGCCCTGGGGAGAGTTTGGCATGTACGAGTACGAGAACAGATAGATGGCATTGTTAGTCAGATATTGCTAGTGATTGTAAGTAATTACGAGTGCGGATTAATCTGTACATGTATCCGTATCATGTCTAGCTCCGTGGGCGGGCTAGACAATACGACGTATTTTCAATGCACCGATGCATGATGTTCGTACTCGTAGTGGTAGACTGGCTGAAGGAGTCGAGACCGAGCCGCTATGTAGGGTCTACGATAGGAGGAAGTGTGATGTACATGTACGAGTACTCGTCGTCGTCGTGGCATTCTAAGAATCTTGTCCATTCTCAGTGATGCATCGCCGGGCACCCGCCATCGGACTGTGTTCTACGCCGGATTATACAGTAGGGAGAGGAATGCCGGGAGAGGTCTCTATCTTATTATAACAGCTTATTACTGGAAATTTGAACTAGAGATGATACGAAGAAGGAGAAGAAAAGACAGAGATAGAGAGGAGGCTAGATGGAGAAGGAAATAGGAGAAAGAGACGAGAGAATACGAGAGGGCGGATGTACGACTCGTACAGATATTAATTGGCAAGGCTACTACTAGTCGTACTGCCCGTACTACAGCTCAATACAGTCTAGTCGCCCCTCCAGCTACCGAAGAATCAAGCAAGCCAGACAGCCTCGAGTCAAGTAATAGGCTAAAACAATACTAGTACCTAGTAGAGGCGATACCAGGTATCATGGCAGACAATTACAGGCAAGTACGAGTAGAGATGCAGAGATTTGTTCGATACGGAGTACGGCAAATTGCACTGGGGCCCCTCCCTTCCTCTCCCCCTTGTACGGCCAAAATATGTACAGGGCACTTTAGTTGTACGCACAGCCCTGATATCCTGCTCACGCGCGAAAACCTGATAGCTGCACCAGCTGGTAATTGCATGTCGTGGGGTGCCGTCATACGCAGCTGTCCCCTGTGGTAGAGTCGTAGCGCAGGCCGTAGCAGTTGCGCATCCTTTCAAACCCTTCCCTCCTGGCCTGGTAGAGCTGTATTGTTAGTGACCCGTACCCTGTGCCGCTTCTGGATTAGTGGTAGGATCCTGCAGTCGTCGCTTTACTTCTCCCACCCAGGCCACCCCCATTGCCCCCCCCCCC
>NW_023336188.1:636240-702074 GCF_012550715.1 Geosmithia morbida
TCTCACCTTGACTCCCTGCGGCACTGCGCCCCCCCAATCAGGACAGAACACCCTTTTCCTTGGCCCGTATCTTTTCTTTCCCCTTCTTCCCTTCTCTCGGTTCCTTCTTTCCACTCTCACCTCACGGTGCTTCCTGGGCCTATGTCCATCCTATATACATCATCTCAGCCCTTCCCACCCCCACGGTTATATTCTTTTTTTGGACATTAGTCGTGCAGCGGTATTTTTCTATTTCTGTTGGACAACAAAAGTCTTCTTTACTCCACGCGCCTCTTTGAAAGAGTTGTCGTGCCATTCCTTTCTATCCTTGATTTCTCAACAACACATCCGTCCCAACGTTTTGTCTCTCGTCGCGGCCACGCAGCCAACGCTATTTCGCAACCGAACCTTGTACCCCTTTACCGAGAAAAAAAAATCGGCCACTACCTGGACGATTGCGAGAAAATAAGCAGACTCTCGATCAGGCACAAGAAGGGATAATTCTGGTGTCTTCCTTGCGACGCTACTTCCTCATCCTCCCTCTCTTCCCTTCGTGACGCCGACCGTCGCCAGACCAGACTCAACCCCGACCCCTGGAAACCGCATGATGCTCTTTGTGTAGCGCAGCCACATCTGACGCGACTACGTACACCATCACGGCCTGCCCGTCTGAGCATCACGCATCCAAATACATATAGGGAGAGCGTAATCAAATACGACCTCCCTCACGACACCGCAAAGGGACACCTCGAGCTAGCTCCCAACCCTGTCAAGGGTTACGGCGACCATGTTCAGTCCACCCAGCTCCCGCAGGTCGAGGTCCATCCTCCTCCTTGTTCTGGCCTCAGTCACCGCGTACTACCTCATCTTCAGCGGTCCCACCCCCAGCCTCCATGTCATCCCATACGTCAACAGCGGCGGCGGCGACAGCCCGGACCAGGCCCAGCCCGGATCCGGCGAGCAGGTCGCTCTCAAGGACCGTCCCAACAACAGCCCCTGGAACATTGACATCAGCGAGATTGACGGATGGCAAGACCCCGATGACAACGAGGACCCCAACGATGTCGAGCCCGGAGAGGAGCTTGACGGTACCTGGAGGGACCCCGGTGCCATCGCCAGGCTCAAGAAGGAGAAGGACTCTCGCCGACTCTGGAGGTATCTCTACAAGGTTACCAAGGAGTAAGTCGCTTGCCCCGTCCTTCCAGAGACTAATCTTGAAGGGAACCCATGCTGACATGAGAAACCCAGCCTCCCCGGCTCCAACCTCATCTACGGCAACACCCTCGACACCCTCGACTACAAGGAGGACCGCACCCCGGCCCAGGCCGCCGCCCTCAGGGAGGACCCCGATGTCGATGTCAGCTTCACCGAGGAGCAGCCTGTCCGCTTCAACCCCTACCCCGACTACAACAGTGACGAGTGGAAGTCGTCCAGGCACGCTCCTTACGTCCCTTGCAAGGGTGCCACTGGCGAGCTGATCGAGGATCTTCTGGTCTTCAAGGGCCGTCCCCACGACTTCCCCGAGCCCAGGATGGGTCACTACGACCCCTTCGGCCTCGACTTCAACATCTGCTGGGAGCGCGAGACTCGCCTGGGCCCTTACGGCTTCACTCAGCAGATGAAGAAGATTGGTGGCGAGTCGGAGCCCGTCGACTGGGACAATGTCAACTGGGGTGACCTGCAGCGCCGCTGCGTACACAAGAACGCCAAGCGCTTCGACCTCCACAAGAGCCGCGAGAACCCCTACCTGGACGCCTACCCCGAGACGGCCAAGGACGTCAAGGTGGTCAGCAAGGAGCAGCGCGAGGACGAGGTCGAGCCGTCGTCCGAGGTGATGAAGCGTGACGCCAGCAGCAGCTTTGACGCTGGGGCCGTCGAGGAGCCCACCCATGGCAGCGACCAGGGTTACAATGCTGAGAAGCGCACCGCCCTCCTGCTGCGCGCCTACACTGGCAAGGAGTACACGGAGAATGACAAGCACTTCATCCGTGCCATGATCAACGAGCTGTCCCTCAAGTCTGGGGGCGAGTACGAGGTCTACCTCCTCGTCCATGTCAGGGAGAAGGAGCTGCGCATCTTTGACGATCCCGAGACCTACCAGAAGGTGCTCCACGACAACATCCCCCCCGAGTTCCACGGCATGACCGTCCTCTGGAACGACGAGGTTGTCGGAAACATCTACACCCAACTCACCGACAGCAACGAGCGCAGCGTCCACACTGCCCAGTGGCTCTCGGTCCAGAAGTTCAGCCACGACCACCCCCAGTTCGATTTCATCTGGAACTGGGAGATGGACTTCCGCTCCACCGGCCACCACTACGACATGCTCGACAAGATCGGTGCCTTTGCCCGACGTCAGCCCCGCAAGGGTCTCTGGGAGCGCAGCGAGCGCTACTACATCCCCGCCTACCACGGCAACTACGACACCGACTTCCGCCAGGACATCGAGGACCGCCACGGCAACGAGACCATCTGGGGACCCCCCGAACTCCCCTTCATCCACCCTGTCGGCCCCAAACCGCCCGTGGACTCGCCCGATGCTGACAACTACGAGTGGGGTGTCGGCGAGGACGCCGACGTCATCACGCTCAATCCCATTGTCAACGCCATCAACAGCAACTGGATCATGGCCAAGGACGTCTGGGGCTACTCTGACGAGAACCACCCCGGATCGGATCTTCCCCGCCGCGTCACCATCGTCACGCATTCGCGTATCTCGAAGCGCCTCCTCGACGTTATGCACGTCGAGAACATGAGGGGCAACCACATTGCTTCCGAGATGACGCCCCAGACCGTGGCCCTCCTGCACGGTCTCAAGGCCGTCTTCGCCCCCCACCCCGTCTTCATGGACCGCGACTGGGACGGCGACTTCCTGGCCAAGTGGTTCAACCCCGGTCTCCACGGTGAGAGCGGAGGCCACTTCAGCCCCTACGGTTGGGGTCGCGAGCGCCGCTACCAAGGAACCACGTGGTACTACCGCGCCGTGCCTCCCAACCGCATGTTCAACAACTGGATGGGCTGGATCGACACCGGCTTCGGTGGCAAGCGCTGGGAGCAGAAGCACGGAAGGCCTTGCCTGCCGTCCATGATGCTTCACCCGATCAAGGATTCCGTGCCCACCAAGAAGGGCTACAAGGGTGATTCCAACCTCCCTTTTGGATAAGACGACTGCTACCCCACACCGACCGCTCCTCCGGGGCTCAACCCGGCAGTGTGGTTTTTTTTCTTTCAACTCGGGTCCTACCCTCACCCGTCTCCATCCGGCTTCATCATTCACATATATATAACGCGGAGACGACTACGGCTCATTGTTCTCATTCCAGAGTGAGAAAGGGAACAGAAGCGCTCTGGCCCTTTTCTTGTTTCTCTCTTTTTTTTTCATTCTCTCACGCAAACGGCTTTATACGATCCAACGAGATGGCGTAGGAAAAGAAAAGACGACGACGACAGCCCCATCTTCCCTCCGATTTCTTCTCTTCTCTTTCCGCGATTTCTTCTTTTATTTCTTGTCTTCTTCTCCATTAAACCTTTCTTTTTCTTAAAAAAAAACCATTACTAGTATTTTTTTTCTTTCACTTTCTTGTTAAATCTTCGCTCCCTTCTCTCTCCGGGCACAACAGCTTCCTTTGCTTTGCAAGAGAGAAGGGAGAAGGACTTTATAGGAAGAGGGGAGATTTGGGAAAGTGTGAACAGGGAGAGGAGTCTCGGGTTCAGGGAGACAGATGGCGTGTTGGTCAACCAAAGGCGAAGATGCACAGCTAGGCGTTTATTTTGTTTGCATATACTCGGGGATGCCTGTCCTAGTCTTTACGAACAGGGTTGAGAGGATGAGTCGTCCGTTTCTTTTTTTTCTCATGTATCGGGGAATATTATCTTGGCTTTCTTCTGTTCTTTACTTTTTCATGTACACAATGATAGAAATCTTGTTTCTTTTTTCATAGGGTCCATGTATGGAAATTGTTTTGTTATGAGTACATGGTGTGTATCGTGTGCGTGTGCAATGTGTGTTGGTACTACTAGTATCTATGTACTCGTATGCGTGTATCTATGTGTAAAGTCATCTAACATATCCCCCCTCTTCCCCACTGCAACCTGAACTCGATCAACAACCGCCATCCATGAGTCTTTTTCAATCTGGATTGTGTACGCCATCCGAATCAAGTCGGATATCAGCTTAGACGGCAAATAAGAAAGGTTGCACAGAGAGAGAGAAAGAAAGAATGGTCGGGCCCTGTCTTTAGAGGGACGCGGGAACCATGAGGTCACGACAATGAGTCGACCACCTAGTGTATGTCTTCTTTTCATCATCGACTCTCACACATTGATATAGAAGAACACACGCACACACGAAAAAAAAAAAGAAGAAGAAAAATAAGAGCACGCAAGGAACCGTCTGACACAGGAGCACACAAGACACCCAGGTTCCTCGTAACCAGACGACCTGGACAGACACCGACATCAACAGCGGAAAGATTTCTGTCAACACCACGTTTCGGGCCACCCACATCGACGCCTCGACCCCCTCAATCTAAAAGGTTGACAGAGGACGTTGACGACGACGACGGCGACGAAGATTTAGTCAAGGAAGAAGGATCTGGATACGAGGAAGAGGAAGAGGAAAGGGTTGAAGCCAGTCCCGAAGCAGTCAAAGTGACGGAGCGCAGCAGGAGAGAAGTGCTTGCCGATTCTATAGACGAATCCGAGTCTGAGCCCGAGCCCGAGCCCGAGCCCGAGCCAGAACAAGAGCCGGCCACGCCCTCTGGAGAGTCAGATTCAGAGGGCGGCGGTGGATCAGTAAATAGACAGTCCAAGCGACGAAAACTCTCCATCACGCCACTTCCAGCCTTTGACTCGTCACCGCAACCTCAGGACGACAACAGCTCCTCTGACCTTGACGATGGCGCGGGGGCACCACAGCACCAACCTACGTTTCACGAACCACCTCGCTTCTTCCGACAGAACGACGAAGGGTACGGCGGCGACAGAGATGGTGGTGACATCACGCTGGCATCACCCCCTCGCAGGGGCTATGTACGCGGTGGCATGGCGGCCGAGCTACAGGGTTGGCTGCACGAGGTGAAAGGTGTGGAGGGCGAGGGCGGCAACCTGGCGTCGACGACGACGACGACGACGACGCCGCGAGTTACTGTCGTACGTGTTTCCGGCGGCGGAGGGGGAGCGATGTATCTTGCTAGTGTAGTCGATGGCATGGGGGCGGAGGAGAATGTTGTGTTGGCTGGGCAGACGGATGGCGTAGGCTTAGTGGCTGGCTGTATAGTTGAGCTGGGGCAGCCGAGGTGGTATGTTTGTGTTGGGGGGGAGAGGTGGCTTGTTGCTTGCCACTGGTGTCTGGTGTGAGTTCATATTCATTCAATCCGAGAATGCGAATGTATTCATATAATTGACTCTGATCCATTTCAATCTACGTGTCTGTTGAAAGAGGTGGCCGTCGTGAGAGCTGATGAACGTATGCACGTATGCGGTATGCGCTAAACGCGATATCATGTCAAGCCCAACCTGGGAATTTGCTACAGGGGGGCTATCTGATATGATACCCCATCGTTGGTATCACGTCGTTCACAAACACTCCCCCTCCTCCTCCCTTCTTCTAGCACTCGCTCTAGAGCGTGCCGAGAGAGACAGGATAATCAGAGGAGAACATGCTGGTTCCGCGGACCCGACCGGCCTTTGCGCTGGGAGGACGGGTTACGACGACGAGACCATGGTCACGATGCACGTACATGACCACCAGTGGGAAAAGGTCTGACCCGCTGCGCATCTTGTTCTGCGGATCAGACACCTTCAGCACGGAGGCGTTACATGCGCTGTACGAGGAGCACAGGTTCAACCCGGAGTTGGTGCAGAGTATCGATGTAGTGGTGCCGCCGGCCAAGATGACGGGACGGGGATTGAAGAAGAAGTCGGTCGGTGAGTCTTTCTTTCTTCTTCTTCTTTTTCAAAAATCTAGAGAGAGAACGAGAGAGAGAGGGAGGGAGGGAGAAATGTTATGGATGAATATGGACGGGAAGAAGAAAAACGGCGATGGAGACACTGGATGAGCTGACCGACTTGTCCATTACAGTTCCTGCGCAGAAAATGGCAGAGAGCATGAAGCTGCCGTACTACGAGATTCCTACGTTTACGGGATGGGAGGTGAGCAGGGTCAGGAATGAAGAGAGGGACTGGACAGAGAAGACTGACAAGGAAGATGCAGATGCCCAAGGGAATCAACCTCATCGTTGCCGTCTCATTCGGCCTATTTGTACCGCCTAGGCTCCTAAAGCAGGCCAAGTACGGTGGTCTCAATGTCCATCCATCATTCCTACCAGAGTAAGAAAACCACACCGTCAGAGTCTCACAACGACACGTCCCCACGGCTTGGGCAAGGCCGGGTGGCGGAGGGGGGGCGGGTTCGCAACGAGTCAGGCGAACGAACAAACACACAAGGCTCACACACTTCATCTTCTTCCGTTGTTGCCAACAGTCTACGCGGGCCGGCACCCATCCACCACGCCGTCCTCCGGGGAGACGACTACGTGGGGGTATCGCTGCAGACTCTGGACGCCGCCCACTTCGACCACGGCGTGATCCTCTCGCAGACTGAGCGGCCAGGCCTGAGGGCCACCAGACACTGGACTCTCAACCTGCTGACGCGCAAGCTGGCTATCGAGGGATCAGAGCTCCTCGTCGAGGGTCTACGTCAGGGGCTGCACGTACCGCCGTACAGCAATGCTGCTGCTGTTGCCGATAATGACGATGGTGCCGACAAGGTGCCGGGCCAGCGACAGCAACAGCGACAACAGCAGGAACGACAAGGACTGCGCCACGCACCCAAGATCAGGACGTCCGACACCGAGATCCGTTGGGATGCCTGGACGGCCGATGACTGGGCGCGTCGGCTGCAGATGAAGCAGGCCATCTGGACCAAGGGCCAGTCTCAGGGAACGCAGGGGCCTTCTTCTCGTCGACTGATCATCCATGACTCGAGACTCGTGCCAGAGGAGGAAGTACGCGGGAAGCGGGGCATCATTGAAGTTTCGATGACGACGACGCCGGCGACACAGCAGCAGCAGCAGCAGCAGCAGCAGCAGCAGTCGACAACGACGGAAACGACATCAACGGAAACAACAACTATAACTACAGCAGCAGCAGCAGCAGCAGCAGAAACCAATCCGGAAACAGAAGCGGCGGGCAGAGGAGAAAGTCCATCACCGGACGTAGTAGATGGCAGCGCCAACGCCGGCGGCCTTGGCGATGCTGCTACTCTCGCTACTGCTGACGCGCTACGGTGCCGAATAACCATCTCGGTGGACAGCCGCAATGGGGACGCATACTTCCTCCTCGGGGGGGGAGACGGTAGCAGCAGCAGCAGCGGCGGCGGCGGCGGCGGCAGCAGCAGCCGTGCATGGATCCGCGTGAGGCGAGCTACGCTGGAGGGTCGGGATGAGAAGCCGGCCGCTGTAGCCGTGAGGCCGTTCATTGTGGAATGGCATCAGGATGCAGCGCCAGTGAAGGCCAAGGATTAGTTACGGGGCGAATGAGTGGCGGAGTTTCCCCTCCCCTCCCCTCCCCTCCCCTCCCCACTACCTACTCGGACGAGCAAGCAAAGAGCGCAAACGGCGTCTCTGCCCCATCTGCTGGAGTCCTCTCTCGTCTTGACCTCCCCCCCATACTTCAAGGCCCCACGAGGGAGAATACCAGCGACATGGCCTGAACAATGTACAATAACAACGATGCTATCTAGGAGGGCATGTAAGGAATAACGCGTTTCTGTGTACGATGACGTATATGAAGATGTTAAGAATATCAAAGGGCATGCGTAAGATGGGGCGGATGGCGAGCTGGAGTTACATTGACGTGCGAAAGACGGTACCAGCAAAGTTGAAAAGTTGATCCTCTTTCTGCGACGGAAAGCGGGAGCCAACCAAGAAGGAGAGAGAGAGAGAGAGAGAGAGAGAGAGAGAGAGAGAGAGGGAGGGAGGGAGAGAGAGGGAGGGAGGGAGGGAGGATAGGTTGTAGCCTGCAGTACCATCGTACTGCTGCTTTCATGATATCGGGTCACGACATAAACCGGAAAGAAGAAAAAAAAAGAAAAAAGTCGGATTGATGGATGGAGACAGCCGAGAAGGGAAAATCCGAATGAGATGATAGACTTTGAACGGTCGGCATCGCACCATTCTAGACCGAGGAAGCCGCCGATGGAGGGAGTCTAGAACTGGAATTCTGGTGGGACGTTGGCTTAACAATGGCTAACGGTGCAGTAGTCCATCTCTTCTCCTTCTCTCTTTTTTTTTTTCTTCCTCTCTCTTCTTCCTCTTCCTCTCCTTTTTTTTTCATGGCGGTATTCGTATCTTGATCCGTAATGCCATGGTTAATTATGGGTAAATATATGCAGAGTGCAGAGTCGTATGAGGGCCGGCGAGTACCGAGTTGGTATTAGACTTGTACGGATATTATTACCATTACTTGCCAACTTACTCGTTCCGGAATGACCCAGGCAGGGCTCCCTCGGAGGAGGAATACCATGAGATATTAGTACAGATTACATGTAACCTACCTGTACAGCTTTGGACAGGGGGATCAATAGCCGTACTCGTACGAAAAAGAAAAAAAAAGGACTAGACAGCTGGAGATTGCGGCTGAAGGTCAGGAAGAATTGCATTGCTGGTAGCCTGGCCTCATGGGCGGGAATGACACTACAAATTATGGATGGCATATTATTAGAACAACAATAGGTGAGATTACTAGAAACCTGACCCTCATCGTGCGATTTTAGGGTATTACGAATAGAGGATTAACACAGGGGGGGGGGGGAGAGAAGGCGCAGCTACACCGATGGCTTCATCACTACGAGCAGAGACTACGAGCAGAGACTACGAGTAGAGAGAGGATCAGTCATGGGAGTGGGGATTGTTTCTCTTGGCATGAAAGCAATAGTCCAAGAGCTTGTCAAGATAAGGTCGTGAGATTCTCGGGATTAGATGGCCTTGGCGGAGAAGGAAAGGTACATGTGTATCTGTATCATCATACGAGCATGTAACGCACATCAACCAAGTCGCTCGGAGAAAACGAAGAAACGGAGAGAAACAAACAGACGATTTGATCGGACTATCGCTGCACGGTTGCAAGCCACGCCGACACCACTTGGGAGGAGCATGCCGTCGTACTCGTACACTCCGGCTAGATTTGATGAGCCATCCCCATCGACATTCTCTTCCATCCCAATCTCGATATCCGCCCGGACCCCTGCATGGCGCAGGAAAGAAAAGAGAAGACGAGGGAAAAAAAGAAGAGAGAAAAAAAAAAAAGAGTTGGGAAAGAAGCCGCCGCCGGCCAAGTGCAAACTTGGCGTTAGCCTCTAGACCGACCGAATCCCCCCGATTTGCTGCAGGCAACCGGGAGAGAGACCCTACCCCCCCCCCCCCCCCCCCCCCCCCCCCCCCCCCCCCCCCCCCCCCCCCCCCCCTTTCCGAATCAAGCACATGCATGCCTTGGCATCTCATCTTTCTACTGTCTACTCGTACGAGTATAATAAGAGCTTCAAGAGCATGACTCGTGTTTATAGGACGGAAGAGAAGGGGGGGGGGGAAGATTCCAATGGAGCGGAAAGATGGCACTTGTAGGGTCATACATCGTATTCTCTCTCTCTCTCTCTCTCCCCCCCCCCCAAAAAAAAAGAAAGGGGAGGGGGAGAGAAAGGGGGGGGGATTAAGATAAAGTATAAGGGGGATTGCCTGGGAGTATTACTATGCCGTATTCATGCGAATAGAATGTCACCTTGCACGAGTAAGTACCATACCATGGGAATGAGTACGGAGTAATGATAACTAGCAGTATCAGCAGGATGATGATGAGTATTATTAATACTGCACGTCTGCATGTAAAATACTATGCCGTGTAATCTGTAGAGCGACGTACGGGTAGAGTGTGGAATGGAGCGGACAAGGGGGAGGAGGGAGGAAGAGCAGACGAGCAGGGGATCCCTGGACCATCAGCCTGCGGGATGACGGCAATATTGCCACGGCGTATGTATTAGCTGGTTATACAGTCTCGAGCCGGCTGCGTATGATTGACCCTTATGCTGTGCTCCCAGCCTGGAGAAGAGAGGAGGGAGAGCAGGGTGCTGATACGTGCTGTGCCCACAGCATCCCGGTACCCGGGCATTCTCTCCAATTCCCGTTGTCGGGCACGGTCACGGTACGAGTATTGTTATTGTGACATTTGTCGTACTATTACTATTATTACATTACCTTGCCGAATTGCTTGTTTCCGAGTCAAAATGTCTCGCTCCTCCAACCCTGGGGGGGGGCTGCCACCCGTTGGATATTGTTGCAGATCCGAGTGAGTCGTCTCAGAACCAAGACACAACGTGGGAAGACAGACAATCGGCAGCTGGTTCCGACAAACTCTCTCCAGACCTCCCCCCCCTCTAGTATCAGCGTGGCAGCGGATAACACTACGACCGAAAACGGTCCCTCTGCTTTCCATCTTCTTCCTCCCACTAGCTTCTCATCCTCGGAGCTAGCGGACAAGACTAGACGAGAGAGAACGATGATGCTCCGTAACCCCCCCCCCATCCCACCCATCAGCTTACCCACTCACTCATGGGCCACGGCGCCCGTGGGGCAGCTATTCTAACCTGCCAGCATGCTGGCAGCATGCTGGGTACGAAGAGGAAGCAATGTTCTAACGTGGTCCGTACCTTGGTACTAGCTGGTAGCGATACTACGTGCCAGCAGACTCACCTTACTGCAAGCGTACACGTACCGTACAGTGAGTGGGTGTACGGGTACTGCTCATAGTGCTCGCATACGACCATGTGCCGATAGTCATAGTCGTGGTGATGGTGATAGTAACGGTAATAGGTACCAGCACGAGCCTCTTCCCATGCTTATTACCAGTCCTGGTACCGTCGAGAAGACAGTTGCTGGAGTCGAGTCGAGGTACCAGCGCTAAACAGTTCCTGCATTAGCATCCAACCCAGCTCCATTGTTTCCGGCCCCGACCATTCGACAGAAGAAGGGCGCGCCGATCTTTTTCTTTTCTCTTCCTCACCTTGTGGGACCGATATCCTCCTTGTTACTTTGCTAGCTCCAGCTCTGGCCCTCTCTCCCCCCTCCCTCCCTCCCTCCCTCCCTCTCTCTCTCACTCTCTCTCACTCTCTCGGCAGACAAGAAGAGTGAGAGAGAGAGAGGGTCCAGCTTTCACCCTGACGCAATCTCTTCAACATGAGGGGCGTGTCCACATCAACAACACCTTTAGTCATAGTCTGCATGCGCAATACCGCTCACGCTGCCCTGAGATGATGCTTTCCCTCATCCGGGCTCCCCTGCTCGTATACCCCCATTTCACTATTGGGTAGACTCGTCCGACCTCAAACCCACAACCCTGGAGGAGGGCTTTCCGGAGAAGCTGTAGAGGAGTATACGCGCAGAATATGCGCAGGTACCCTTTCCGTCCTTGCGATGATACACGTACAGCCCCCCACGGCGGCATGGCGAGTTTACGACTGCATCAACTTTGGGGCCTGCAAGGAGCTGTAAACTTGGGGGTCGTCCGCCCAGCAAGCCCACGGATCACGGTCCCCTAGGATGAAATGGACGACTCGGCCGATCTCGTACCTTCGTCCGACGCCATGCGTTCAGGCATTTCCGGGCTCCTTCAGACCCTCAGTGCTGGTAATTAGCGTCGCCATGGTTGGGTCTAAGTCATGGCTTGTAGCCCAAGCTCGACGGCCTCCCTCCCCCTCCCCCCCCCCCCCCCCCACCACCACGGAGGGTGGGTGCTCGCTCCGTCCGGTGTACACGTAGTGTGTGTGTGTATGTATGCGTGTGTTTGCTTTGCTTGGGTGTGGGTGGTGGGTGGTCCTGAATGGATGGATGTGGATGGATGTGTGCAAGGAATTACTCGCTTGGGATGGTGGCCCCCCAAAACCCAAAAACCTCCTCAAAGCCCACCAACATCCGGATCCTTCCCTTCCTCTCTCTTCTCTTTCCTCTCCCCTTCAACACTCAGTCACTCTCTTCTAATAGCTTTGCGAGTTCCATCTTGCTCACGGCTCCCCCCCTCCCCCCCCCCCTTCCCCCTCTATCATCAACTCATCCAGGTCTCCTCCGTTCGTTCGTTGACCTTGGTTGAAGCTTCAACCCCTCCCCCCAGTCACTCTTTGATACCACACACTCGCTCTCATATAGAACAAAGCTATACACGACAACCGCAAACTGCAGAGATGGTCATGCTCAAGATCGCCACGGCCGCTCTGGCCCTGTCCGGCAGCGCCGTCGCTCGCCGGTTCCAGTACCGTCAGTTCTCCAACTCGACCGCCACCCTCTGGCCCAACATGACCACCACCGCTTCGGAGCCCACCCACACTCTCATCACCCTCACCTCCACGGACGCCGTGTCCCTCACGACGTCGACCATCTTCACCACCACCACCCGCACCGTGACCGACTGCCCCGACTGCGGCGGCACCAGCACCGCCRYCGTSACCGAGACCATCCCCGTCTCGACCACCGTCTGCCCCGTGACCGAGACCGAGACCGGCGGCGAGACCGAGACCGGCTCCGGCAGCACCACCGCCCCCGTACAGCCCACCGGGACCCTGACGACGTCGACCATCTTCACCACGGCCACCCGCACCATCACCGACTGCCCCGAGTGCGGCGGCACCAGCACCAAGGTCGTCACCGAGACCATCCCCGTCTCCACGACTGTCTGCCCCGTGACCGAGACCGAGACCGGCGGCGAGACCGAGCCTACCGCCCCTGTCCCCGCCCCCGGCGAGACCGAGCCCAGCACCACCGGCGGCGAGACTGAGCCCACCGCCCCTGTCTCTGCCCCCGGCGAGGATCAGCCCGGCTCTGGCAGCACCACCGCCGCCCCCGCCCCTCCCGCCTTCACCACGTCGACCGTCTACGCCACCAAGACGCTTACGGTGACTGACTGCCCCGATACGGTGACCGATTGCCCGGCCCACAGCACGCGCGTCGTCACCGAGACCGTCGCCATCTCCACCACCGTCTGCCCCGTCACCGAGACTGAGACCGAGACCGAGCCCGCTGGCGAGCCTACCGGGGAGCCTGCCGGCGAGCCCGACGCCCCCGCCCCCGGAGGCGCCGAGCCCACCACCACCGTCGTCTCCACGGGCACCCACACCATCACCAGGACTTTCAGCGCCCCCACGGCCTTCGTCCCCACCAAGTCGGCCGGCCAGGGCGGCAAGCCTCCCAAGCCCACCGGCGAGGCCTCCAGCGTGCCTGCCGTGAACCAGCCCGAGGTCTCCTCATCCGCCTCCTCGTCCTTCTCTGAGGCCGAGATCACCGAGACTGAGACCGCCACTGCCCCTGCCTCCGGTGCCACCGGTGGCCTCGTCGCCCCGTCGGCCTCTGTCCCCGCCGGCTCCGAGAAGCCTTCTGCCGTGCCCGAGCAGCCCTCTGCCGTGCCCGAGCAGCCCTCTGCCGTGCCCGAGAAGCCTTCTGCCCCTGCTCCTACCGGCAGCTTCCCCGCCGTTCCTGACACCCCCTCTAACGGCACCTCCAACTTCGAGACGGTCCCCGTCGCCGTCTCGTCCACCGCCGCCGTCACCCCCGTCACCCCCGTCAGCTCTTCCACCCCGACTGCTGGCACCACCGCCACCAGCCCCGTCCCCACGGCTGGTGCTGCCAAGATCAGCGGCAGTGCTCTCGTCGCCGTCGGTGTCGCCGTCGCCCTCTTCCTGTAAGGTGGCGGCATGACGATGCAGACATAACATGGTACCATGGTATGGGAAAATCAAAGTGGCGTTCTTTTTGTCTTTTTTTTTTCATCACTACATCAAGTTAGATCTCTCTCTCTGTCTCTCACACAAAATCTAGAGGAAGTTTTCTACTTTGATTCTGCCTACTCTTCTTCTTCTTCTTTTCTAACACACTTTTTTTCCTTTTAATTTTCCTCGGGTCATGTCTCACGACATCACTCTTACCAATTCACGTCTCTCCTTGAAAACTTCCTTCCAGATTTCCTCCCCCCCCTTTTTTTTTTCTATATATAAATCTCTCATCTGTTCATTCATTCATTGTGCCGTCTTGTCTTGTCCATGGACGTCAGTCTAGAAGATGCAGTAATACTGGACGGACCTGATACTCATCCGTACTCTCGTACCTCGAATTACCCCTGGAATAATACCACGTCATGACGACATTCCCCATATTTGACTCCAAAGATCTGCGCCAATTTGAAACCTGATTCCCCGCCCATTCTCCCCCCCCCCCAGTAACTTGATGCTTTGCTTGGCGCACAAATAGCAAATGTCGATTGCATCGTATTGGGAGGTACAACTCCGTTATTACCTCGCCTTGCGTTGTAGAATGTCTCATTTCTAACGCTCAATTAGAGTCAATGCGGCAAGATCCCTACAGGACCGAATCCTACTCTTGCATCCCTATCTACATTCTCCCAACCCCAACTGCCGTGCCGACAGGCCGTTAAAAGGGCCACCCTGGCCACTGTACTGATGTATTCTGCAGAATGGCTTGTGACTTGGCGTCTTGGCTTGCAGAGAGATACATGCGTCGCGACTTCCTTTACTTCGTTTGTTGTTCTGCTTTCATCTCTTAGTATTCGAATGGACCTATCATCCTCTTCTAGTATCAATCTTCCCTCTCTCTCGATCTCAGATAACAAGGATGTCATGGCCAGCACGAACAGTCGCGCTTCTGTGGAACCAAGAGAGAAGAGAGAAGCAGGGGAGTGAGGGTATCAAAGTTGACATTCCAGGGTTTCGATATCACACTCCGCGTTGCTCTGAACCTTTCCCCTCCCCCTCTTGACTTCCTTTGATAACCAATGCTACGTGCCAGTTATGATATTGCACACCCCCCCCTCCGGCCTTCCCTCTCCCGAGAATAAAATAAATAAAAAAGAAGTCATGTCATAATGCCCCCTTGTCTACGTGTAGGAAAGCCTCGACCGAATCCATTCCGCCCACTTACACAAATCCTCCATGTGTTCCAGCACTTTGGCCAGCGTCTCCCTCGTGACCCCGCTAGTCTTCCTCCTCTCCTCTGACAAGAGAGACAGGACGTTCTCGTGGACAACCTCGACGACGCCGTTCTCCAGAATCTGAAGCATGATATCGGCCTTGGAGCCGCCAAAGGGGAATATGACCTGGAAGTGAGGGGTAGGGTGAACCCAGAGGGTGACGTCTAGGCTCAGATCGGTGGCTTGCCCATCATCACCATCTTCTCCCTTCTTCCACTTCTCCTGCCTTTTACTCTCATTGCTGCTGCTGCTGCCGCCGTCCTTGCCTTGTGATGATATCGTCATGCTGGACTGCATAAATTCGGCTAGACGGTCCTTGGCAGCCAGAGCAACAACATTGGGACGTGTGGTAGATGTACTCTTAGTCTTGTTGTTGTTGTTGGTATTATTGTCGGATGACGACCCGCCAGATATTCCCGATGCTGCTGCTGCCGTCACCGCCGCTACATCTCCATTATCCTTGATACCTTGAGAATCAGATCCTCCAAAGCTATTGCTCAGTAAAGTCGATGTGAATGCCCACTGTCGTAGGCAAGGAAGCATGTGGACCAGCTGCCTAGGGTGGGAAAAGGTCATTTCGGACAGTTGCATCGAGTATATCTGCTTATAGATGAACAGCGAGTTGCGGTGTGTCCTGGTGGTGACGGCCGACCTGTTGCCACGGTCAGGTACGGCGACGGTGCGCCGGCGAATAATGGTCCTACGCTCGCTGGGGTCGGAGTATGTGCCTGACGGTATGGGGAAGTGCAGCTGGTCAAAGGTCGGAGGACGTGGTGGCGGAGCGGGCGTTTCCATGCCCGCCGAGGCGTACAGGCGCATCCAGTCGCTCTGGGGGAGGACGACGGGCGGATCGAACGTGGCAGTGAAGATGACGGGAGGCACCCGGGCCGTCGACAGGTCCGGCTGGATCATCTCGATGGCTGTATCCTTGGTTGCGTCGGCGGCGGCCGGCAGCCTCACGTAGTCGGGCTCCTGCCAGTCGAGCTGGGGCGGCAGCGACAGCGACTTGTCATGGCCGTCGTTGTCGTTGTCGGGCTGCTTGGTGGTCACGTCCTTGGAGATCCAGTCGTCAGATATGCGGGCCGGGGACGTCTGCAGGCTATTATCCATGGGGGCGCACCCGACAGCCAGGGACCAGATGCGCTCTCGGTCGTCGGCCAGGCGAGCGGTAGCCTCGCTGGCGGGCGGGATGAGCCTCTTCTCCTTCCAGTACTGCAGGGCCAAGCCGACCTGGTTGCGCGGGTGCATGGCCGGTCGTCCGTGACGCGTGCACATGGCCAGCAGGGAGGCCATCCTCTCCGACTCGACGCCCTCGGCACGCAGGCGGTCCAGGTCCCAGCGGTACAGCCTGTCGAGGCTGGTGTACAGGCCCACGAGGGCGGCGCGGCAGTCAAAGTCGGGCATGATGCTCAGACGGTCAAGTGACGCCAGCCGGCCCAGGTTGGCGGCGAACTCGTCGAGAGATTTGGTCAGCGGACTCTGGCTGGCCGGTAGGCGCAGGTCGCGCAGCAGCATCTTGCTCGCCGGGTCCATGTGGCGCGACGTCGGGTCCGACGATTCGGGGAAGGCGAGCGTCACGTTGCGCACAATGTTGTTGTCCAAGACAATCTCGATCTGAGTGCTCGAGCCGGCTATGATGAGCGCGCGCATCTTACGCCCGTCCGGAGCGGTATAGTCCTCTGGGAGGCAGTCGAATCCGTTGCGCTGTGCCAATCGTTCGAGTCCGGCTTCGCTCACCAGCCCTTTCTTTTGCTGTGTACTTTTGTCAGTCCATGCCCTATCCCATTGCAAGGCGGTGGTGAGGGGAGGGGTCAAAAGAAGGGGGGGGGAGGGGGGGGGGGRGATACACACATTGAGGATTTCTAGAATGGCATCCAACCTCTTCAAACGGTCATCGTCACGGGTTATGGGCCTCACGTCCCTCAAATCGTCGACGTCGGGACCTGCCAGACCCAGCGCTGCCGCGGTGGAGGGGCTGTCAAACGCAAAGGCCCCGCTGGGCAGCTGGCCGAGCATGCTCGTGGCTGGCGACTTCTTAACCTGCTGCGGCGACGATCTAGGACCCCTAGGCGAGAATGCGGCGTGCGCGGCGTTGGATGACGAGAAGGGCGTCGAGACAGGCGGCGTAGCCCCCGTCAGCTGCGAGGGCGTACGGCCCTGTGACAGCTTGTTAGGCGTGGGTGTCGACATTTTTTCTCGCCTCCGTCTTCTTCTCCCTCCCGTGTGCCTCTCCCTATACCGTAGCCCCCGCTCTCCCTCTCTGTCTTGACGAGGGGCTGTCTGGCCAAGTCAGAAAGAATGTTCTGATCTGGTGGCGCTCGGGCCTCTGCGCGCGAGTTGGTAGCGCAAGCTGCTGCGTCGTACTACCTCCCATGCAGCCTCGGCAGTGACTCGATGTATATTGCGTAGAAGGGGGGCGTGGAGGCTGAAACTGTTCCGTATGGTTCGACGAGGAGGCACCGTGTTGTACAATGTGCAGTTTTGCGGTGCAATCTAGTTTTGGTCTTGTCGACAGACAAAAGGATATACGCGTAGTGAGATGCTGAGAGCTTGGTGGTGGGACCCCTGTCGGTGCTAAGGCGCTGAGTTTACCCGATATCCGTATCCGTGCTGCGAGTGTCTGCTGGACTCCGAGGTTGACAGCTTGCATGCAGCATCACCAACAGCCTCACACCATGCCACTTCTTTACGTCTGCCCCATCTCAAGAGAAGGATGAGAGGCCAGACGCAGAGGAGAACGAAAGAAGAGGAATCCGAGAATCCGGTCCAATCGCCCCTCCGCAATGGTCTCTACAGTGGGCTGGTCGCGCTCCGCCATCAACCGCGCCTGGGCGCAGCGGACACTGCGCATCCTCGTCTCTCCCAGACCCATCACTTTCGCCGAGAGACGGTCGGTTCTACAAGTCCTCCAGGACAAATGTGGCATCGACGTATTTAAGATGGTACCTGTATGCTCGATCATCCCCTCGCCCCCTAACGGACCCGTTTCTATGCCTTTTTTTTTTGGGGGGGGGGGGGGGGGGGGGGGGGGGGGGGGGAGAGGGGGGCTTGGGCTTGGGTACAGCTGCTGACATTCGAGCGCATATAGGGCTACCCAGGCCAGTTCCTCGCCGTGACCAGAGACGAAGATTCGGCGAAGAATCTCGTCTCCTTGAGTCCACTCAGCTATTCAATCGAGGCCCCACGCAGGAGCAGTACGCACGACATTCAGTTCATGGACTTATCGAGACCGGAGCTCCTAGACGGCACCAGGCCGTCTATCTTACCGGCCGACGAGACGTTGACGACAGGCCGTGAGAGCAGCGACGACGATCAAGTTGGAGAAAGGCAGTGGAGCCAGCAGCAGGAACGGCAACACTTTAGCCTGCGCATCGTCAAGGTACAAGATTACAACCACGCGGGGACAATGGACTCGTCGCCGCTGCACGGGTCGTGGCCGGCGAGGTACACTGCCGACGATAGCTTCACGTCGTCGGTGCTCAAGCAGACGCTCCCGCACAACGCGGCGGCTGCAGGTCTCGCACGCTGGGACTACAACCTCACGCTCGGTCACCAAGCTAAGCTGTCGCCCAAGAATGAGCGTCTCCAGGTGTCGAGGTGGCTACCTGGCAACATGGGGAAGAGGAGTCAGGGAGAGGGGCAGAATGGAAAGACCGCTGCAGATACAGAAGAGGGAACCGGTGTGGTGGCGCCCGAGTGAATGCGGAAGACCAAGGTCGCAGCGGCCGCATGCAGCCTGCAGCTACCCGGCTCTCTCTTCAGCTTGTCTAGGGCCGCGAGGCATGAGGCTCACCAGACCAGCATGCATACACCGCACACACACACGTGCACACACGCACACGCACACACATACACCGAGGCACAAGACGAATACGGCCTACGGTATCAGGTCTACGTCACGGCCCTCGTCACGGCCCTCTGTCCGAGACGACCTCAGGACACACGGTCTTTTCATACGTCTACAGGGTATATACGGACAGCCCTTCATAGTCCCACTCTCCTCCTCTGACTTGATCTCCTCTGCGCTTGAAAGGGGGGCAGGGGAGGATTGTTACGCGATGACGGGAGATGGGTAATAAAGCCGAACCGGAGCTCTCCATTCCACCGGGGGACGGAACCTCGGGCTCGGGAAGGCTGGAGACGGGGAGACAGGAGGATAAGAGACGACGAGCACTACACATTCCTGACTCGTCTGCCCTGCGCTTCTCGCAAGAGATGAGTATCACTGCCGATTACTAGCAAGGCAATCCCGCCGTTGATAGGCCAAATCGGCACGGCATGACCGAGTACTATGACAGCAAGTATGTTTCGTAGGGAAAGACAATGACAAATCAGGGAGAGGGAAGGATCAAGTACGAGCATATTACAAGGAAAAGAGGGAAAGAAGCCAGGGAACAAGCCACAGTATGTCTTCTTCTCTCTTCTTATTTCGGCTAATGGCGAGGCGGTGCTTGGCGGATCGCCCCCATCAGCCACCAACGACCTGAGCTGGAGTGGTGATGGTAGTGTTTTTGAATCATGCTAGACGGAGCAGGTAGAAAGGCTATCTATGCGCAGTTGAAATCTCATTTGTATTATGACTCTAAATATATATATATATATTTGGGTTGGGTTGGGTTTGGTTTCTTTCTGCTTCTTCCGTGATTGTTGAGTCGGAGAATCATGTACCTGTATGGATCAAAGAGGAAGGAGTAAGGCAGGTATGCTCGACACAAATTGAAGGTAAGTGCAGGGCAGAAGAGGAAGGGGAGCAGGGAAGGAGGATCAAAGTCTGAGAGGTAGCTCAGATGTGATGAGTGATGAATAAAAGAGGTGCGCCACAGACTTTGAAGTCTTTGGTCAGCCACATTCTGATACTGTCATAATACTCGTGCACTTCGTACCTGTACACAGTATTATTACTGTCAGTAATATTAAATGTCCATACGAGCACCAGCAAAGAATAGAGTAGTATTATCTATCACAGCAGCAGCAGTAGCACCACCACCCGACCAAGGTGATGAGATGGTGTGCAGGGCGGTAATGCAATTACTCAGCAGTAGCCGTGGCTGACTATGGAGTATTACAAGTTACGTCCTGGCCGCCCTCCCCCACCCTCGTCTTGACCCCCTTTTCAAGCTGATGTCCAGCTGCAGCAGAATGCGTCTGCGCCCCATTTGTTGTTGCCGTGCTGGCTTGTGCTCTGTGGGCAAAAACAAGATTTTCTCTTCCTCCTTTGAAATCTCTTCATGGTAACCGCTTTCGGTAACCGGTACAGTTAGCAGATCGCCAATCTCATCTCTGGACCCCACCATGCGACGACAAGTGCCGCCTACCGGTGAAGGGAGAGAGAGCTATATCAAGGCTGACGCCGTAAGCCTCTCGTCTACCTGTACAGAATCTATGCGTCATGCATGTATTGCTCGTCCAGCACTTCTGTCATCAGCTGTCGTTAATAACCGATAGGTACGGAGTATTGCTGACATTATGGACTCTGCCCTCGGTGATAAAAAAATAATACTGTATACACTTCGTACCCAGGCTTGTTCAGCTACTCCCATCCTCCCATCCTGGTAATTCCTCGCGCCAAGCAGGGGTCGATTGGGAGGCGAATCCAGCAGTCAGCCGATCCACTCTTCTGAAGAGCTAAGCGTCACGCCCACAACGTCATGGCCATTCCCTTCCTACCCTCCTCCGCCTTGAACTCGTCTTCTTACACGGGCCAGCAACCTGCATGGCAGCCAAACGGCCGGCAACTTCAGCTACCCTTTGACAGGTTCACGAGTAATAGCAGTCCGTGAACTCGAGCCCGAGAACACCACGTTCTACTACGTTCTACCACGTTCATAGCCTCGCTACGCATGTCCCTGTGCCCGTAATGGTCAATCCACCATCTCCAGTCTCAACCAATGCCACCACCGTCGTGACTTTGATCGAGGACACGCACGTGCGCACCCCCGACCCGAAAGCCCATGTCCCCGCTCGCTCGTGTGCGCGCCAGCTCCCCATCAGGCTCGTACATGTGTGCTGAGCATCTGGAAGATGAAGTCCACTTGGGACCCGCGCCGTGAAGAATCGAGATATGTCTCGCCTGGCCTTGAGCTAAGACTGGGGGAAGGGGGGGTCCAGTCGGTGGGACTCTTCTGCTCTGCTCTGCGCGCGTGTGTTGGACGATCGAGCTCAGGTTGAAACTACGATAGTATTGATTTTCATTTTAATTTCCCTGCAGATCCCTCTTTTTCTTCTTTCTATTCTCTTCGGCTTCCCCTCTGGCCCTCCCCTCCCTGTTGTTGTTTCCATTCCTCTTGATATCTCCTTCTTTTCTGATGATACCCACTCTCCTCTGAACATCTGGCATAAAACTATACCTGTCCAGCAAATCCTCTCAACCTGATATTATACCCATCCATACACGACATACAAAAAAAAAAAAAAAAACTCCCCCCCAAAAAAAGAAACAAGCATCATGGGTCTCGGTCGCTTTGTTCACTTTACCGGGTCGGCGCTGCTCTTCATCTCCATGATCCTGTGCATCGTCGTCAGCGTCTCCGCCCCTGTCGTCAAGTATCTGTCTTTCGTCCACTTTGAGCTGGACGGGAAAGCAGACGTCAAGTTTGGTTCTTTCGGATATTGTGTGACGGATTCCAATGGAGAGTGAGTCTTCATCTTTCCCTTATGCATCTTGCTTCCCCATACGTGTTGGGAAGACCCATATGAGAGTTTGAGAGGGAAACGACGTGGATAAGAGAATCCGAAGAGAAGGGAAGCGTACGGGCAGACTGACATGGATCGGTAGTGACCGCTGCTCTTCCACCCACATCGGATACGACGCCGCCAAGATCATGGAAGGCATCGACGACTCCAGCTTCTCCATGGCCCGCGGTGACTCCATCAAGGCCCTGACCCACGTCTTCGTCCTGCACCCCGTCAGCGCCGCCCTGCTTCTCATCTCTTTCCTCCTCTCCCTCTTCGCCGGCAGCTTTTGCGGTAGCGTGATCGCCATGTTCGTCTCAGCCCTGACTTTCGTCGTCTCCGTCGTCGCCGTCGCCGTCGACTTCGCCGTCTTCGCCCTCGTCCTCAGCGAGGTCCGCAACGGCAACGGCAAGGGACGCTACGGCTCCGTCATCTGGATGGCCCTCGCCGCCGCAATCCTCACCCTCGCCGCCACCCTCATCCTCGCCGTCACCTGCTGCGTCGGCAAGCGTCGTCGCGCTCAAGCCAAGTGCTACAAGCTCGAGGCCCAGACTCACCCTCACCCTCAGCAGCACTAAGTTGAACAGAAAAAGTTGTGGTGTAGATGAGCCGATTTTTATTCATTTGATTTCTTATTTATTTATTTTGCTTTTCTGCATTCGCTTCTCCCACCCCGTCTTCTTTCATATACTTATATATATATACCCATTAGTAACGAGTACAACCAATGCGTCGAGGACCAAACGATGCCATGTCCAGAGATGAAGAGAGAGAGAGGGGTTTTACAAGGATGATGGGCATGGTCATGACAGAAGATGCCACGATGTGGCCGGATGTTGAATACAACGGGGACGGACAGAAACTTCGTTGGTTAGATGGTGCATCTTGGAAGCTGAAGCTCGTCGTTGCCTGCAATCTACCTTTTTTTTTTCTTGGATCGACTGAGAAGCTATACCCATGGCATGATTTGGCAATGACGAAGAATGCCAAAGTCACTTCCTAATTATTAGCCGTTACATCTAGTATTAGTGTTAATTTTTTTTTCTTTTAGTGGAAAAGACTGTAAAGCATCCCGTGAAAGGATCCTCTTTGCAAGCCACCATGTTGTAGAACGTCTTGTAAGGATCGGGAACAAGTCATCCGCGCAATCTAATTAGTATTCTTTATCGAACCGGCGGTCATTGACAACACGACCAGAACTGCACACTTATACTAGAACTGATAAAGAAAGAAATAAAGAAGACCACTCTCAAACCATCGCCAGCCGTAGTGACTAGTCGGTATCAGCTACTAGTCGCTGTGGCATCTCGCTTTTGTCGATGAGGATTAGAAACTTTTCTGAACAGAATGTCTGAAAAACAGAGGCAGTTTAGTGATCCTTGCTCTTCTTGGCGCGCTTCCTTTCGCTCCTGGCAGCCTCCTCCTTCTCCTGCCGCTTCTTGCGCCTCTGCTCCTTGCGGCACTCGCGTCCCTTGCAAGTCTCCTCCTCCTCATACCCATCCTCCTTCTCGTACTCGGGCTCGTACTCGGGCTCGTGCTCGTGCTCCTCAACCTCCTCCTTGTACTCCGTCTCTTTCTTGTGCTCCTTGGGCTCCTCGAACTCGTGAGTGTTGACCTTGCGCTCCTTGGGTTCCTTGAACTTGTGCTCCTTGACCTTGTGCTCCTTGATCTTGTGCTCCTTGATCTTGTGCTCCTTCACCTTGTGCGTCTTGGGCTTCTTGGGCTTCTTGGCCTCCTTCTCGTACTCGGGCTCTTCCTTGTGCTTCTTAACCTCGGTCTCCTCTTCCTCCTCGTAATGCTCCGGGGCAGGGGACTTCTCCTCCTCCTCCTCCTCCTCCTCCTCTTTCTCTTCCTCGTCGTAGTGCTCCGGGGCAGGGGCCTTCTCCTCCTCCTCCTCCTCCTCCTCCTCCTCGTAGCGCTCGGGGGGAAGGGTAGTGGTCTCCTCTTCCTCCTCGTGGTACGCGGAGGTCTCAGTCGGGATGGGCTTGGAGTAGGTAGATGTCAGGCTGCTTGAGGTATAGGCGGCGGTGGTGCTCTCGGCTCCGTAGGAGGAGCTGGTAGGCTCCTCCTTCTTCTCAGCCTTGTAGTCTGTCGTCGCGGGACCGTATGTGCTGGTGGAGGTCTGGATGAGTCCGAGTGTTAGCGAGTGCCTGTCGTCATGTAGGTACATGTGCAGAACGGAATCCTCCATTCACATATTGTGTCTATCGGAGAGAGGAGAGGAGAGAGGAGAGGAGAGAAAGCTTACTTCAGGCTTTGGGTGGTGAGTCCTGAGGCTGCTACCCACGCACCAGGGGCAGGGGCGGCTGGAAGAAGATGTGGTCTCGGGTTGGTAGACAGCGGACGAGGCAGAGGTATAAATAGAGGTAGTGGTAGAAGTAGACTCCGCGGCGTAAACGGAAGACGACAACGAGGACGAGGTCTCGCCAGGGTACACGACGGAGCTGGTGCTGGCAGTGGCCGTGGCAGTCGCAGAGTAGACCTGCTCATGGGTAGGCTCCTCAGCCCTAGCAGACTGCTTCCTGCAGGCACAGGTAGCACGGGGCTTCACAGACGCATCAGCCGGGGTCGGGGTCGCAGCCGAAGTCGGCAGAGCAGACAATGTGGTGAGCAGCCAAACAGGAGCAGCGACGACGGTAGACGCTGGGGCGGCGCAACGGCAAGTCCTGGCAGCGGTCCTGTTGGTCGTGTACGCGGCCTTGTCCTGGAGGATATGGCCAGCGGGCACAAGAGCCTGGGCCGCGGTAGAAAGGGCAATCAGAGCCACGGGAGTGAAACGCATGGCTGCTGTTCCTTTTTGTTGTCTTCTCCTTTCTGTTTCTCAAGATAGATACGATGGAGAGATATAAATATGGCTGCTGGGGGAGGTGGCAGGGGAAGCGTTGAAGCCGAATTTGACTGGATTCTTGCTGTAGCAATCTTGATATCGAGAGGGATAGTGAGAGAGAGTGAGAGAGAGTGAGAGAGAAGAAAGAGGATTTGCGGAGGAGCAGGAGGTATGATATATATACTGCAAGATATACCGTGCTGTGCTCTCTTCTTTCTTATGGCTAGGATATTGGGAAGTAAGAAAAGCACAGCAAAAGCACAGCTTGTGCTAATGTTTTGTGCTCGCATGTGATCTTGTAGAAATTGGTGCTATTAGCCTCATAGTTAATGGTAGCCAGATAAGAGGTATAAAAAAAACAGATGGAAGAAGGCTATTCTTATTCTCATGACCTAGCATGACGATCATGGTGATGAGAGGGTTTCATCTATGTGATGTGTTCGTGGCGTTGCGACTGGTTACTAGATCAAGAACTAGTATGTCTGTCAAAGAAAGAATAAACTCATAGAGATCGAAAAGGGGGAGCAAGACGTGTACAGATCCCAAGGTTGATGCGATGGCAAGGGAAGTGAGCATGGCACTTACAATATGCGGTGGTATTGGTAGACAGACTTGTACACGACTGAGGAGAAGCCCGTGCAAGGCGAAGAAGCAGCATACAAGTAAATCGCTTATAGATAAATATATAAAAACAAAAGATAAAACAAAACAAAAATCCAATTCGCACCCTCAATACTGTTGCCGACTGTCAAGAAGAAATAGTTGAAGAGACAAGACAAGACAAAATGATAATAACACAGTGTCGACCAACAAAACAAGAAGGGATTATGCTCGCTAGATAAGGCAAACCCTGCGCAACCTAACACCCAGGGATGCTATTTTTTTTTCTTTTTTTTCTGAACTTTTTTTGTTGCTGTACTGATTCTGCATGCTCTCCCCATTCTTGAGACTCTGTTCCTGTTTGAACACCGCAGTTCTCTTGCTGTCAATCTTTTCTATTCGTCTTCCTCCGGAATACCTGAGAACAGCCCGAAGCGCATACGATGAGACTGTTCGACACAAGTTGGTTAGTTGCGGCCGGAGATGAGAGTGAGGGAAATGCCAGAAGGGTGTGTAGTGTACAGAGATGTGTAATAGGAGAAAAAAAAATCATACGTACGAAGGGCAATTTCGGGATGACAACGGCGAGTACGGCGAGGAAGTTGATGGAAAAGTAAGTCAGGTCGTAATGAGTGTAGTGAGTGCTGAGGAGAAAGAGCACAATAGGTACACTGAGGAGAAACTTCTTGGTCGGGGTGTACTGGGCGCCATTGTCGATCTGTTCCCACATATTGAGGTTGTCGAAGGCGCCGCTATTGAATTCAAACGGCACGCCGCGGACGTAGTGGAACATGATGTACGAGCCAAACATGTAGGTGATGTTGGTCAGGGTCCACGACGTCTCCTGCGATACACCTGGGATGACGTTGAAAAAGATCTTGAGGCAGACAATCAGGACGATGTGGACGCCCCAGGCTCCTAATAAAATCGTAAAATATTAGCCATTGATGTTTATTATTACTCGTCTAGACCCCACGGAAGAAGGCTGTCTCTCCATCTCGGGGATGGAGCGAGAAAGAAAGAAAAAAGGGGGGGGGGGGAGCTTACCTTTGGCACTGGTCCAATTGGCATTGAGGTTGGGCAGAGCAGCCTGATCGCTGATCTGCTCTAGAGTCTCGGGAGGCTCATGGTAGACCTGGAGGATACTGCTAGACCTCCTCCGGCGACCTCCGTTCTTATCGTTGTCGGGCATGTCGAGATGCTGCTTCGAGGTGTTGCCGCTACCGCTACCGTTGTCACTGCGTGGAGGACCACTACCCGCGTCAAAGGTGACGGTTCGCGGGAGGAGAATTGGGGAAGGCACCTTGGCGGTATTACCGGGTGACACGACCCCGGCTTCAAGGATGAGGAGCGAGAAGGGAAGATGGGAGCTGAGAGTTGATGCGGGCTCGAGTCAGAATGATCGGCTGACCTAGGCTATATTCGTGGTGATGTAATAATAGACGGTCGGAGCGGCGTAGTAACTGTAGAGAGGGGGTGAGTGGGAAGGTGGTAGGAAGAAAAGCCGTTTGTCAGATAGCGGCTCTCGGAATTGTTGATAATGGCACCCGAGACTGGATGATCAGGCGGTGTGGTGGTGAAGGACTCGTAGAAGGTTCCTGCCCCCTGATGATGTCAAGGAGGAGAATATGTGGGAGGGAGGGAAAAGGTGTGAATGTAGAGGGCCCTAATGCTGAATGAAGTAACGGGGGCTGTATTGGAAAAAAAAAAGACAGGCAGAATGGAGACGGTCGGAAACGAACGGTCGGGGGCGTGCGTCGTGGACAGACACAAAGCCTGGATGGGAAGATGGGGTGATGGTTTGTAGCGATGAAGCGAAAGGAGGGGACAGAGAGGTAGGAGGAGAAGTTTGTGATGATGACAATCAAGAGACAAAGCCACAGGAAAAGCGGCAGAGCCGATAGCGCGGCAGCAGGCCCGTTACGTATGTACCTACAGGCTACAGGCAGGCTACGAGTAACATTGAACACTGGGTGGTGCTGCTGCTACTGCTGAGTGCTCTCGACTCGATTGCTAAGCTGCACTGCAGGACACTGCAAGTCAGAGAGAGAGATTAACGGAGCGCGAGAGCCTCAGGACCCTTCGGCCCAAGTTATTGCGTCGGTACCACACCATGGCAGCATACACCAAATTACGCTGTCAAGGCATCCCACCAGGTACCCCAACCACTATCAGGGGACCAATCGTACCTGGCTGGCCAAGCCCGTACCTACATGTACAGGCTACACCGTACCCAACTTGTCAACCTAAGTGCCAGCCATCCGCCTGTCGGCTTCAGCGCTCATAGGGGACCACCATGAGGGACGACCATAGGGGACTACCACCGCCTGTAATAGTGGATCCTTTATTGGCGGGGGGAGGGGGTCTCTGTGACACCCGCCTGGCTCCGGCCGAGCAGTCCCCCTCTCTCGTACGAGTTCGCAGGGTCACCACAATCTCTCATTGCTCATGGCTCATTCCACATTGCACATCGCACATTGTGCATTGCTCACTGCTCATTTCCAGATATCAACATGTATTACAGCATATAGACAACCGAGAACAGCTCGTTCCCATCAGGTGCTTCTCCGATTACCCATCGTACTATCACTTCTGGTGGTAATACTAGTGATACTGTCACTTCAGCTGGAGACGTACTCGTACTCGTACGGTCGGACTTTTGGTTGCACTGCCTCGAAAGACTCCAGTCCGAAAGAGTCACCACAGGTCACCCGCGGGGCGGCCACGTATCCGTCCACTCCCTCGTAATTTGCTTATATTGATTGCTTTTTCATGTGGACCACTGGCTTGGACTGACATACACATCCGGCCAAGGAAAAGAACGCTATTAATAGGCCCATGATCCATGCGTATTGTGGTCGAGACTCAAAACCTTTTGTCTCTTGTTCCTTCCTTCTTTCCTTTCAACTAATCTCTCCTCTTGTGCGCGTAATGTGTGTCGCCGCTAACCACAGGAGGCGCTCCCACTTACTCATCACGTGCGTACCTGTCATATACTGTTGACCTGTGACTGTGTAGCCCAACCGTCATGTAACGTATGTACGAATACGTCTGGGACGTCATTTGCGGTGGGCTGCAACTGGGATGCATTATATGAAATCCTCCTGGAACATTGCCGGTGGTAATGTCCTGCACATTGAGGGGCATACGAGTAAGTTGGCATGTGATGCTGTTGCGGTTGGGTCCTGGGGGGGGGGGGGCAAGGGGGGCCCCCCCGACGTGCGGTTCGACGAACTTGTCTACCTCCTCTGCTGGAAAATCAACTCTTCTTGATCTATCTTCTGTTTCTGGATCATGAAATCATCATTCTTGGGCCTCTAGAGCCCAATGGCTCAGTCGTATATTTTTATGATAAGTGATCGACAAACAGCTAGACCGGCTCCTCCATCCCGTTCCCGGAAACGGATATATGTTGGTAGGATGTGCAATCGAGAAGATGCGTCCGTAAACCCCCCGAGTATTCTATTACGATGGGTTTACAATGATTAACAAACAGTCCGCTGTCCGTATACAGATCCAAGGGTGTATGCTCCGACACACCCTTACTCCCCTATCCACGTCGGTCACGCACGTACAAGGGCGGGCTACTTTGATCGTCGTAGAGAAGTTGACTCTGGTCTTGGTTGATATAGCAAGCGGGCCGCCATTCCAGCCATCTATGGTAGTGAGCCTGTATGCATGTATGTGACTCCGGTCTCAAGGGTTTGAATCCCAGCTTCCCAACTTGTGGGAGGTTGTTCCTGAGCCCGAAGCTGATCCATAAAAGCTTTGAGGATATCGATTGCGGTCAGCTTAGATAGTCTACCTAGACTTCGCCAACTGCCTCTCGATGCCCATCTGTATACCTGAATATAATAAGAGCATGCCGGCGATCCCATCTCTCATCGTGCCAGATATCTGGCAGGAGTTAATTTTCGATAATCTATCAAGGCTAGCCCCATGCAAATCCCATCGCAGCTAGGGAACTTTTTGGGCTAACTTGTCTGTGATATGTAGAGTTTTATCAGTCTCAGCAGGCAATTCTTCACCAAAGACCAGGGCTCCAATGATCCAGCCGGAATACTCTGCGCAGAAGCAGTCTGGGCTTTTGCTAGAAAGAGAGGACTCGGAAAGTAGTATACGACGAGGATGGGAGCCGAAATAGAGGACTGCCTGTCCCCAACTGTCAATAGTGTTACTGCTCGACTATATAAGTTGATATTGTCGAGGGTCTTGGGTCCGCGATTCCGTTCAAGGATACGATCCGTGGCATTCTCACTTCGTGAAAGGAAAGAGAAAGACGAGTCAGACCGTCATGGTTACTAGATCAAGATAAAGAAAGTTGACGTTGGTGACGTCGAAGAGGCGAGATAATGGCTAATTATCGGGGCAACTACCGGCTACAGCTCATCGTGTTCTCGGATGTTGATTGGCCTGTTCTCTTCCATGGTTTTATTTTATCATGTTTTCTTAAAGAGAAAATTCTCGATTTTCTACGCTTCGAGAGCCATCGCTCAACCACTTGTTGCATCGCGGTCTAATTTTTAGGGCGTATCCTGGAAATCCATTGTCTGTCTTCTCGGCCCTATATATTCTTCTCATTTCAATCTGTTACTGTTATCTCGTTTACCTGGTGGAGCTTCGAGTAAAACCAAGGACCCTTCAAACGCAGTCTGCAGACTGGCTGTCTGTATTTTTTTATTTTTTTTGCGCCCCTTTACACCAATCTGTCCTTCTCTTCCACAAGGCATCGCAAGACTTGGAAAAAAAACGCGGTATAATCGTCTGCTGGTACACAAGTGCTGGCAGAGCATCAGACAGAAATACCCGGGATCCCACGGGGAACAAAAAAAAAAGGTGCTGCATATTCTGATTGGGACCGCGCAAAGGGAACGAACGAATGCGGTAGCTGCGTATGTACCACGACAGCTTACAAACATTTCACCATGGCTTCACAAGATGAACCCCTCGGGGATGTCATCAACCTCTCTTCCAGCGATGACGACACACCATCTCATAAGCACTCACTGCAGGAATCGGATAGTTCCGAGTCTACGGATAGCTCTTCTCGTCGACGGAAACGCATTAGGACCGCGTCTGCGCCGGGTGCGCATTCCGCCATCATGGGCACCCCTGATACGGGCGCCGAGGAGGGCGAGATTGAGGACGACTCAACCATGGCTCACAGCGGCATCAGCCCGCCTGCTGGCGAACAAGCATTTGGAAAGTCAGCTGCCGCGTCGTGCGTCTTCATGCCTAAAGATCCGCTCGTGTTCGAGGCCTCGATAGACGGTACCTCGGTCGACTTCAACCTGCCTGTTTTCTCGCAGAAGCGTGAGGGCCATTGGGAGGAGAGATTTCATCAGTGGGCAAAAGCCTTTTGCGTTGCTAACGCGGCACGCGCAGCTTCCATCACAGCGTCGGTTGTGGCCGGGGGCTACAACTTCTACCTGGACCAGAGCTCTGGCATCAGAACCAAGAAGAAGAAGAGTGCCAAACAGTCTGTCGACGCAATGATGAACGATGGGCGCCTTAAAACCATTGTTGACGAGAATACTCGTGCGACAGACCCGACGCCAGCTGCCGCCTCGGCTACGGCGCCACAGAGCGATGATGACGAATACGAGCCAAAGATGGACACCGTCGTTTCGGAGACATCGTCACAACACGGCAGTGGCGATGCAGGAAATAATGGTGAGGCACCTTCGCAGCTTCCCGTACTGTCGGAGGGCGAGGTGGCGCAGTTGCGCAGGTACTTTCCCTCCGCCAAAGATCCAACCAACATGTGCTTGCTGTGTGGCGGCGTCGGGCACACGTCAGCCAACTGTTCCAAGGCATCTTGCAAATTCTGTGACAGCCCCAAACACTGGTCATATGCTTGTCCCACGCGTGTAAGGTGTGGAAATTGTCGGCAGCTAGGCCACACCTCATCCGTCTGTACGGAGCGGCTCGCCCTGACGAAAGATGAGGGACTGGCCTGCTGCTTCTGTGGCTCGCCAGGCCACCTAGAGGACGACTGTACGGAGATATGGCGCTCATTTGTGCCTACGGAAGATGCAGTGAGGACGGTTACCTATATTGCTCCGTCATGCTCAGTGTGCGGCAGCGGGAGTCACTATGAGGCCGACTGTGACGACCGTCGAGGTGTGCCTGCAAATCCGACTTGGTCTCTGAAAAACCACGACCGCTATGTGGACCAAGACTGTGAAGACCTAGCGATTGAGGGAGCAGTTGCGAAGTCCTCTAGCGCAAAGACTTCGAGAGCACCGGCAGTCAGGGTTCGCGGGCACGCAGCGAGAACCGACAACATTATCCGCTATTCGGAGAGTGACGACTCGGATGTCGAATTCCTCGGTAAAAAACCTGTTCAGAAGGCAGCGCCGCGGGCCGGAGGTATACGTTTGGGTCAGCTGCGTATGGCCAGTAACATAGAGATGCCCTCCGGCACCATGAATGACCAGCCTCAGGCACCTCTTTCTGGCCAACCCCCTGTGCCCCCTGGTCTGCCTCCGCGACTGGACTCGGGTAGACGTCGTCCACCAACTGGTCCGGCGCGAGGACCCCGTGGTGACCCTACGAGCCTCCCATCCAAGCCCCCTCCCGCTGCATGGGGCCAGCGCAACGCGGCCCCGCCCTCAGGGGGACAGTCGGCTCGCGGCCCTTCCTCGAGAGGAGGGCAGCGTGGAGAGCGTGGTGGTGGTGGCGGCGGCGGCGGGTTTCGAGGCCGTGGTCGGGGTGGTGGCAGGGGCAGAGGAAGGGGAGGATGGCAATGATTGGCCAAAAGGTGCTCATGCTGTATCTGTCTGCAAGATGCTGGGCATGCTGTGGTGTGTACTTATCATTGTTAAACCTTTGCAACTACCTGCTGTGGCGATCTTGCTTCTTGTGCATTTTATCGTCGACGGCGCAGCATTGTATTATATACTATCATATATGTGCAAATACCCAACACCTCTTTTGTTCTACGAAGCAAGATGTACTACACTGTTTATCAGCATACCTGGTAAGCATGAACAACTTTGGCATCTACGTTATAATCAAGCATAAGCGGGCGAAGGAGCGGTCCGTGTATTTGCATGTCTGCCGATGGAGGGAGGATATGCACATGCACGAAGGCGGGGGAGTTTCGCGTCCATGTGGTGAAAAGTGCGCAGACGGTCCGGGCACCATCAACATACATGTATCCCATTGGAGTAGAAACAAAGAAAAAAGAAAAGAAGGGGGGAGTCGATGTCTTCATAACATCAACCAAGTATGCCCTGAATGGTTGGTTGCCCGATCAATCAAAGCTAACACTGTCGCGTACTTGTGGGATTGTGACGGCTTCGACTGGCTCTACGTCGATGTTGCTGCAAGTGATACTATTATGGCATTATAGATAGAAGGTTGATCATACATTGGTTCGTCTCTTGGCTATCGAAAACGTTTCCAGTATGCTGATCTGAGAACGAACAAATTTGTCTGTCAAGTGTCAAGTGGCAATTGTGCTGGGCATGTGTTTCGAAACATTCGCCAGGCCACACGCGCAAGATGTCGATAACCGTAGTCATGTACAACGATTTGTTTATCGAAGCCCCCACGTACTCGAGAGGAAACAAACAAATACCAGGATCGATAAATCGACCTATTTTTCCATCAATATTACGTTCCGAACATATTGTTCGGCAGTGGTATCACTAACTAGTAACTACCTGTCGCAGCGACAGTCGCGCGCCACGGTCACGATACGCGGGAAAAGCGCGACAACCCCGTGGCGTGGCGCGTTGTGACAAGACGTGGCTGTGGCTGGTGAAGACGTGTGATTGGCTTGGGATTTTGAATATCTAGGCGGGGTAGCATCACGCTCCTCGCTCGAGTCCTGCCCCCCCCCCTTCTTCTTCAGACTTCCGTCTCCACAATCGTATCCAGGACCCAAGGCTGACCGCATGGCCATAGCCAGTCGTTTCACGGCTATATGCAGGTCGTGCATGAGTTTTAGAGAGACATAAGTTGGAAGCCATGCCACTGGCCTTTGGTGCTGCGACCGTCGAGACGGGCAGTTGGCGCCTCGCAGCATGCAGCTAGCTAGTCGACGAGCCACAACCAGAGCCGACGACGCGAACACGTTCTGTAAGCTGTAGCATGCAGCACTGAAAGAGGATGATGAGGCCCTTCTAACCAACCGATTTACGCCCCCCTGTGGAGGTAGTCGGACCTTTGAAAGCCATGGCTGGGGAAGGTGTTTCCCGCTAATGCAGAGTGAAAGGAAGAAAAACATGGGACCAGTGATAGACAGGAGAGGAAGAGAAACTTAGAGAGGGAAAGGGAGATTGAGAGATTGAGAGAGTGAGAGAGAGATGAACCCCGTTCCGTTTATATATATATATATGAGAACCTACCGACTTGCTAATGTACTGCGACCTGAAATGGTTGACATCTCAAGGACCTCCGTTGACGATCTGACCTATCATCATCCTCTTCAGCATCATTGCATTGTTCTTCTCTCTATTATAGTGTGGCCTCGCAGAAGAGATCACCATACCCTGCCTCTAAATAGGAGACTATATTCTCTCTCTTGTTCTGCCTGGAGCCTAGAACACTGAAGCTTGAGGAAGGAAGGTAGATTTGTGAAATCAGGCAATGAGGAAGTCATGGCGTCCACCACAGAGCAGCAATTCACAGCCCTCATGAGAAGCGCCCGCTTCAAGGACCACCTCTTCCCTCACCTGTCGACGTCGGACCTGTGCGCCATGCGGTCCGTCTCGTCAGCCTTCTGCAACCTCGTCACCAAGGACCTCTTCACACGCATCCATGTCTCGTTCTCAGCCACCACCTTCACTAAGCAGCCGCGGCTAGACGCCCTGTCGCGCGTCGGCCACCACGTCGAACATTTGACCTTTCACCTTCCGCACACCGAGGCCACGTTCCTGCCGCCGCTGATCCACCCGGAGTCTGGAAAGGAGATATCCTTCTTGTACAGCCCGCACACAAGCATGGGGTCGGTGCTCACCAGGCGCAAGTACGCCAATCCGGAGCTGGGCGACATCCTCACGCAGCAGTACCCGCCGATGTTCCATGCCGCCACCAATGTGCCCAGCTTCATCGCCGCCTTCAAGTGTCTCCCCAACCTCCGGCACGTCACCGTCCGCTGCCCCGGCCAGCATCCCAGCGAGAGGTACCGCCGGGACAGCGTCGACTACGCCCTCATCAGCCTGCGTATCGCCATGGAGCGCGCACCCCTCGAGAAGCTCGTCAAGCTGTCCCTCTCCGACATCCACCCGGCTGCCTTCCTCTACCTGCGCCATGTTGCAGGGTTCGGCTGCGTGCCGTCGGCTGCCCGCCGCTGGAGGCAGATCCGCAAGCTGCACGTCTCGGTCGAGGCGTGGGACTTCCAGGGCCCCTCCCCGGGACCGGACCACCTCAAGGTCATGGATGAGTACATCCGCAACCTGTCCCCGCACCTGGAGAAGCTGAGCTTCACCTGGCTCTCGCGCAAGGGGCCCTGCCCGCTCTCGCTGGCCGCTGATCCCATGTTCGCGCCATCCCAGGCGTCCCGCAAGCTCTTCCACGAGGTCACGTCGCCCATGTCCCCGCTGCCCAGCACGCCGCCGCGCGCGCCGATGAATTTCCCCAAGCTTCGGTACCTGCAGCTGCGCAACGTCTCGATGAACGCCCCGCAGCTGAAGGACGTCATAGCCTCGCACAAAGATACGGTCAAGGAATTTGACCTCGAGAGCGTGGCCCTCGCCAACACCCGCGACTGGGACGAGGCCCTGTCCCCGCTGGACAGGGACGAGGCCTGGTGGAGGAGCAGCCTCACTGCATCGTCCGAGTACAGCCTCGTCACCAACGACAGCGACGACGACATCTACACCCCCAGCGCTGCCGTCGAGGCTGCCAGTCGAGAACTACTCGACGTAGAGCTGGCTGGCGCGTCTGTCATTCTAGACGATCTCAGGGCGGCAGAGGACGGCGATGAGGATCTGTCGACTGTCGCCAAGAATGAGAAAACCATGAGTTTCACCACAAACCTCAAGAGGAGGAGGGTCCGTCGTCGCCGCAGAAGACACCACAGCGGAGACCAAGACGAGCAGGACGCCAGCAGTCGACGCTTCTGCGACGACCCGAGACCGATGACACCTTCCCCGCTGCGCACCAAGAAGAGCCCTCACAAGGCCTCGTCCTCCTCACCGATCAGGTCAGACCCCCGACCGACGACGCCGCCTTCCCCCCTCCAGTGCGCCGTCTCAGCCCCCATGCTCAACCCGGAGCCGCACCCGGTCCTCCTCCAGCCGACAGTCTACGACGCGTCCACGCGGCACCGCGCCGCCCCACCACATGAGGATATCTCGGCCGTCCAGCGCAACATTGAGCAGGAGGAGGCTCACCGGCGTCTAGCCGAGGATACCGACGCCCGTGTATCCGCGCTGCGCAAGGCCAAGGCCGCAGTTCTCAACAAGCTCAGCCGCGAGTATGGAGGCACCGGCAACACGAGCTGCGGAAGCAGCACCAGGAGCAGCGGCAGAAGCGGCAGCACCCGCCACGGAAGTAGGAGGGGTCATCAAGGTGGCGGCGGCGGCGGCGGACAGAGTGTCGCCAGCAACAGTGGGTTCGCCGGCCGAACGGCTGATGCGGTGGCGGCATGCCGGCTCATGGCTAGCAGGGACTTTGGCCGGTGTGCCGGCATAGACGTGGTGGAGGATAGGAGGACGCTGGAGAGCCGGAGCGTTCTTGTACCGCTCATGTTCAGCCGAGCTTAGCAAGTGCTGAGACTCGGGTGATTGTACGATTTCAAGATGATTTTCTTGTGCTGATGGAAGCGTTTTTTTTCTCTATGACCCATGTAATGAGGCCTTTGCGCGTTTACGATGCCATGACAGTCCTTCTTTTCTTCACCTTCCTTTATTTTCTTTACTTCAACTAGCCATGATTAACTATGAAAACTGGATGTATATATACATTTCCACACACAAGTTTCCGGCTCAACATCCTTTACTTGCACAGGGTAGCGCATCGTGGGCACTTCAGGGCACTCTCCAGGGATGACAGGAAAGCGGTCTGGTTGATCTGGTAGACGTAGTCTACGTATCGGAGTTTCTGGGCTTTCGGCGCAAAGAGCTCCTGGTAGACCATGATGTTGCCGTAGAACGGACTTGACCAGGCTGTGTCGACGCTGACGAGAACTGGAAAAGAAGAGCACGCGTTAGAATAGCCCCGACCGAGTGGTGTTGTTTGTTGTTACTGTTATTGCGTGCGTGAGTGTCGTGCACTTACAAGATGTCTGGTTCGTCACATGCTCGGGATACAAGCTCGCAAAGATGGTGAGCTCATCCCAGTATGGGAGTGTGACGTCGTAGTACTTGTAGAAGAGCTCTGTGTAGACGTTCTTGTGGTCATTGTAGAGATTGTCGATGAAGTCCCTCTCCGGGAAGACTTGGTTGGCACCATTTCCAACGAGAGCTGTTTGACATGTTTTGTGAGCAACCCATCTTGTCTACGGGGAGAGGCCGGATAGCTGTGTAGTGTGGATGGATGACTTACTTATGTTGGGAAACTTGGAAGTGAGAGCAATCTGGGCGGCCTCGGGATCAATCTTTAAGTTGAGCTACAGAGATGGCAAGGGTCAGCAGGTGGAGATTGAAACACACGAGAACGTGAACTAGGAAGCAGAGACAGGATTGGGGGGGGAAGCTGTGAAAGTGAAGGTGGTCGACTAACGTCAGAATTGATGTCTGCCAGGAGAAGCGACCCGCTCGTGTGCAGAAGCCAGACGTCGACGTAACCGCCCATGACCACGAGACCCTTTGTCAACGAGGCGAATTCGGGGTCCAAGCGTGCGGCGAGGGCAACGTTGGTCAGCGCGCCGCCGCTGTAGATCAGGACCTCGCCAGGGTACTTGCGGACCTGCTCGACCATCCAGGCGGCCGCGTGCTCGCCGGCGAGGGTGTTGTTGGGGTAGCCCTCGACGAAGGCCTCGCGCACGACACGCGAAGGGTCGCCGGATGTCGGGTCACTGCCTGCCGCTTCGGCAGTGGCATTTTCCCTTGCGAATACACCATGCTAAGAGTTTGAGGAAGTCCTCTGTCAGCTACCGCAACGGCTCTTCCCTCCTTCATGCGGTGGCGCCGGGGAGGGATTATATCCGTCGTTACCTACCCAAGGAAGCGGTCCCTGAAGGTCCTCCCAGAGTTGAAATGTCTCTGCCGTGTTGAGGAGAGGCAAGTCGGCGCCTTTGTGGACCGGGATGCAGGATAGGTTCCCAGCCTCTAGCAGGGCGAGGGCATGGAGACTGGCCTGTCGAGACCAGGTGTTGGCCGTGTCACCGACGAGTCCGAGGACGTCCCAACCTGCGTCGATGGCGAGGAGGAAGGTGATGTAGGCGGTCGCACCCCAGTCGTTGTCGATGATGATCTTGGGAGCACCAGCCGTAGCGGCAGCTCCAAAGACGGTGACGATGGAGGTGGTGAGGAGGAGAAGCTCCCGCTGCCAATGCATCTTGTATAGATTGTATATATAGAAGCTAGCCCTTCCCTCTTTGCAAGAAGCGCACTGAACCTCTCCGGACGAGAATGCCTTCGAGAGAATTGATGCTCGGTGAGGGGAGGGAAGGCCTCTCTTATTGTATTTCACGAGGTCGTCAGATATGGGAGAAGGGAAAGAGGGAAACAAGAAGAAACAGGATACGGCCAAGCCAATTGAGCTATTTACTTGTACTTGACTATCTGCGGAGTATGATAAACATTGTACTCTCGTACATGGCAAAATGACCCGTTGAAGCCCCGGGGACGGAGTACTCCGATTCATCAAAGAGGCAGGGTATAGAAGGAAACAAACGGCAAGAAGGTTGCAGTAGTGCAAGTACGGAGTAAACATGAACATGGATCGAGGTCGGGACCGGTTAATGGCGAGTGATGGCAGCACGATAACGCAATTATTAATGGGCCGCGTAATGTTTGTAGCCATCTGCTAGTGCGCCCCTCTCCTCACGATAGCCAATGCCGGGATGGGGAGATAGTCCGAGAGAGAGAGAGGAAGAGAGAGAGAAGAAGAGGGAGAGAGAGGGAGAGGGAGAGGAAAAGAGGGAGAGAGGGAGGGAGAGAGAGAAGAGAGAGAGTGTGTGTGTGTGTGTGAGCCCACCACTATCATCTACTTGCGGGTGGTCCTGCGGGTGGTCCTGCGGGTGGGTGGGTGTAAGACGGATTAGATGTGGCTGCAAGGAAAGATAGCATAATTCCTCGTGGGCACGGAATTGATCGACTACAACCAGGTCGGGATGGATAGAATCGAACCTTCTTCTTCCTATGGATCAATTGGATCCCCAGCAATTCTCCACCAGGTAATAATACAGGTACGAGTGCGAGTGCGGTAATGACATTACGGGCTGTACAGATTACGGCAGTCAACACCATGACATATGTGGCTTCGTCGTGGTATGACGTAGCCGTTTCGACACCAGAGTATATATCTAGCAATATGCGTACAATCAGTGTCACAGAATGTCGTGTTCAATTGGATGCGTGCCGTTTTCGATATCTTGCATTTTGTATTTATGCACATATGTATATACATATACATGTACATATATATTTATATTATGTTTTCAGCAATCCCCCCCCCCCAACCCCAAGAAAAAAAAAGAAAAAGAAAAAAAAACAGATTTGATCTCTCCCCAGCTTTGACCCCGCATTATATGTTTCTTTAGTAGTAGCAATTGTTTCGTTTCGACAAGGCCATCATTGCTGGGGTCTGGTCCTACGATACAATAAAGTCATCATTACCAGGTCAAGAGGATGAAGAGCAGAAAGCAGAGAGGTACAGACGCCGAGACGGACAGGTTCAGCATCATAACGGACATGTATGCTTTTTATTAATAGTCATTTTGAAAAGAAGAGAAAAATTAAAAGAGGATAAGAAAAATCGGAGCATGGAAACCCCCCCCCCCCCTTCTTCTCTAGTCAAACGTGACCTTTGTACCCGTCGACTTGACCACGGCACCCGTCAACCTGGCAACCTGTATATCCGAAGACCCCTTCAGCTCGCCGCCCGCAGGTCTGCCAGGACCTTCACCGCCACGGGGCTTGCCTCCGGGTCCCTTGCCACCCTTGTCCGGCTGCTGGGCGTCCTTGCCGAAGCGCTTCTTGTAGCGCACGTGGTCATCCTCTGCGAGCTCGATCTTGAGGGTACGGCCGAGGATACGGTTGACCCACCATTTCCTCGTCTTGTACTGCCTCTGCTGTTGCTCATTTCCCCTGCCATTGCCGTTGCCGTCGTCGCCGTCGTCGTCCTTGCCGTCGGCAAAGTCCTCCTCTGTCTCGATGGCCTCCTTGATCTTGACGAAGCCCTTGACGGCCCAGGCGGCGGCGTCGGCGTCCTTGAACTTGACCCACCCGAAGCCCTTGCACTTGCCCGAGTCCTCAAAGGTGGCCACCTTGACGGACTCGATCTCGCCGCACTTGTCAAAGTTACGCCGCACGTCCTCCTCGGTCGTCTGGAAGCTCATGTTTCCGACAAAGATCTTGCGACCGGCCTCGGCGTCCTTGCTGAAGGCCTGCTTCTGGTCCTGCAGGGGCTTCGACTTGCCGTCGGCAACCTCGCCGTCGGGACCGACCACGAGTGCCGCCGGCTCCTTCTTCTTGGGCCGGCCCTCGAACGAGGTGGAGTCCTTGATCAGCAGCTTGCGGCCGGCCAGCTCCGTCTCCGACAGCGCGATGGCCGCCACCTTGGTCGCCATGTCCGCCACGTCGACGTAGGCGAAGCCGCGGTTGCTCGGCTTGGCCGACTTGTCCCTCCCCGGATCCTTCAGCGTGGGCAGCTTCATGCGCGTGATCGACTCGGACGTGATGGCGCCGCCCGAGTTGCTCACGAGCCAATCACGCAGCTGCGCCGCCGTCAACAGGAAAGGCAGGTTGCCGATCCACACGCCGTGCTCGGACCGCGCGGGCTTGCCGCCCTTGTCGGTCGCACCCTCGCCCGCGTCGTCCTTGGTCAGGTCGTCGTCGTCGTCGTGTCCGTTCCTCTTGCTCTTCTTGCCGGCGCCGCTGCTGCCCAGCTTCTTGCCCTTCTTCAGTGCGCGCTTGGCCTTCTTGGACGGAGGTTCTGGCGCCGACAGGTCGACTTCGATGTCTACAGCATTGGCCTTGCGCTTGGAAGATTTCTTGGTCGTGTCCGCCTCCGATGATGATGCGACGGAATCGGGACTCGCCGATTGTCTGTCGTCTGCTGACATGCTTGTCTGTGCGTGCGTGCGTATATGCGTGCGTGTATGCGTGCGTGTGTGTGTGTGCGCGTGTGTGTCTGTATCGAATATCGAATATCGTTGTTACGTATTGATTCAGTATTCGCTCCCCAACAGTGCAGCAAAAATTCGTTGGCAGTGAATTGATTTTTTTTCCCCCCCCCCCCCCCCCAAGGCGGCGTAGCTGATAAGCGATAAGCTACCGAGCGAGTTTGGGAAGGGCCGTGCTCCGATGTGGGTGGGGTTTGTGTGGCTTCCCGTGGCGGCATGCGATTTCCTGCTTTCCCCATGGCTTCGGAGGGATATCATAATTTGAAGGGATGGAATGGGTGTTTCATGAAATGACTCTGGTTACAGCATCATTGATTGGACTGGAGAATGGGCCGAGGTAGCTTGTCTCCTGTTTTCCTCTTTCGCTCTTTTTCTTTTCCTTCATCGGATGGTCTTCTATTGAACGGATGTGGTCAAGATGACGGACGCTGTTGATCATCTATTTACTAGCAAAGTGCCATCATAGACGCTGAAGAGCGACAGGCGGTCGGCGATCTCTGTACGGGAATTTTGTGAGCACGAACCTGGGCGTACCCCGACGCTCCGTACGGGCAGAGAGCATCGAGCGTCAATGTCTTTCTGAGCAATAGCAGCTGACAGTAATCTGTAGTAGTATTGCAATTTATCTACCTCTCGTAATAACGGGTTCGCCTTGGTTGGGATTATCCCTCTATATTGACGTATCAACACGCAATCAAGCAATAAACTGGCAGCACACGCAATGGTAATATTAATATGTCCATGCCCGCCATGATTGAATCCCTCTGAGCGCATGAATGATGAATGTCGGGTTTACGTCGTATAGATTACGATACGACTTCACTCTGACTCAAGCTTGCCTAGGACAGACGCACGAGCTGCTGCTGCTATTGCGAAGGAATATTATCATTGGCGTACTCAGCATGGTAGCTTGAATGCTGACCGGGACTTTTCTTCTTCTTCTGTCACGTGCATGACTCGTAGCCTGTAGGGACTCTTTTGGGCTTCTGGCATCGCCGCCCGGGCCGGTGACGATGCTAGTAGTTAGGGTTCAGCGACTCTAGTGACTCCGTCGGCACCCCGTCTCACAATCAACTCAGCAATACGGCTTCTGGTCCAGAGGGTGCCATTACCACGTAACTCGCATGTACTCGCAGTGACACCCGTCAATACGTACTGCTGCAGCAAAACTCGCAGTCGCTCGTGACACTGCGTCGCACTGAGGTACAGATACCGCTGCAGTCTACGAGTATCGCTACTGCCGCTACCATAGTAATACTGCCGCTACTACTCCGTACATATACACTAGTAATACCGTACAGCCTACGCCGTCATGCGTACTCGTAGCAGCAGAGTACCAAGTTGTGCGTTAGTGTGACCAACTAAGCCCGCCTCTCTCCGACGGACAACCAGCATTCCTCTCCTCTTCTTTTCTCCTCCTCCTCCTCCTCCTCCTCCGCTTCCTCCGCCCTCTAAATCATACAACTCATCAACGTCAATATTCGACAGCCGACAACGCACTCACGCACGCACGCACGCACGCACGCACGCACGCACGCACGCACGTCTGGGTCACCCACACCACCCAGTTTCTGCCGCTTATTCGCTCTTCCATCCCAGCCTCGCCCCTTCACCGCCCTGCCAGCTGGGCGCCGGGCTCTCTGTGGGGCCTAAACCTGCCCTGTTGCTGGGCGCCTAATTATACCCCTCGGCCAAAACTGCAAGCCGCATGATAATCATACTTGCTGCTCCATCCCAGTCTGGCTTGTTCTCCTCACGCATCAGCCCCGATTAACTTCCAACTCGCTCAGAACACAGACGAGCGGCTGTCGATAATCGCCCCTTTTAAACTGCACTCATCGCCCATCTCGCCAGACAAGACCTTCTTTTTTTTCCCCCCTCACCTTCGCCACTCTCTCGTCCCCATCTCTTCACCCCCGCCGGTCTTCTCCCTCCGTCGCTTTCGAGCCATCAATCTGGGTCCCCATTCTCCTGTGTGGTCCGTTACTTCCTACGACAATGAACGTTCTGCTCTCGCCCCAGCCGTCTGCCTTCCCGCATCGTCACGAGAATCCGCGGCTCTCTCCTCAGAGATCCGGTAAGATTATGCTCGTCATCTTTTCTTCCTGTCTCAACCTTCAATCTACCCTGCTGGTTTGCGGCCACGAGGTCGGGATTTGCCGAGTGGCGTGCATGGTTTTTTTTTTTTTTTTTTTTTTTCGCTCAATCATCTCCTCAATGCTGACTGATGGGACTGGACCGAACAGCCTCCCCATTTCAAAACATGATTCACCGCAAACGAAAGGCCGACGACGACGACGACGAGTCCATGTCCACGTCACCATCCCTCTCCCACCGTCCCTTGGCCCGTCCCTCGAAAAAGGTCCGAGCCAGCGATGCCATCGGCCGACCGCTGAGCCTATCACGCCTGCTCGAGACCCTCGATTCGGAACAGCTCCGTACTGTTCTGGAACGTATATGCGAACGTCACCCGGATATCGGCCAAGAGGTCGTTGCCGGTGCCCCTCGCCCGACCGTCGAGAATGCCATTTCCGTCCTGCAGGAGTATCAGGATAAGCTAAAGGCTGCTGTCCCGTACGGCGAGACAAGCCCCGAGTACATGTACCAACGAGTCAAGGAACCCCTGGTGGCGCTCCTGAACGCCCTCTCCGACTTCACCCCTCAGTTCCTGCCTCCCAACGAGACACAGCCCTCGAGGGCCCTGGAGTACCTAGACGGTGCCACGAACTTCATACATCAACTCCCCGACTGGGAGCCCCACGCCTACCGGCATCACAAGGAGAACGCATACGAAGACATCTCCAGAGCCTGGGCCTTGGTCATCAACGAAGCTGCCAAGCGGGGCGGCGGTTTCAACCTCCACTCGGACGGCTGGGACGCTACCCTTCAACGTCACAACACCCGGTCAGGAGGTCGCCTGGGCCCTGCTCTGACAGCCATGTCGGACAACATTGGCTGGATCTCGTCGAACAGCAACAATGGCGGCAACGCCAACGACTCGATCCTCAACCAGCTCATCTCTGGAACTTACAGCTCCTCGCCCGTACGCGTGGGCCCATGGTAAATCGGAAAAGAAAAGAGGAGTAAAGGGAGGAAAAGAAGGCGGGAAGCCTACATCATCATCTCTGCCCACTTCAGGTGGCATGCCATATGCCACAACTCGACTCTCGTCTGCATACATACCATGACAAACGACACCTGATGATTTTCCTTGAAGATAAAGAGATTAGCATAGAACACCGGCGCTTCACATTTTTTTTGTTTTGTCTTTTACTCTACTTGCACCACCACCTGGCTGGCATGGCGTTATGAAATTTAGGTGCTCCTTCTTTGTGTGTTCATTTTGTCATTTGGTTTTCCTTTCCCTTACCGTCAGAACATGGGTATCATACTTGGCCGAGACGCTGTAGTCAATCTTGGCCCCTACACAGCACCATTCACTTTTCTTTCTACTTCTTTCTTTTTTTTTCTTTTTTCTGCGAATACACGGATAATAAGGGGAGGACTTGCATGCCTCAATTTACTTGAGTTGATCTCGCACAGGATACTTAAACTGTAACATGGATTTTACTAATATTGCATAGTAATGTAGCGCCATCCGCGGTAACAGTAAGGACAGGTCCTACTTCCAGGAGTGGCCATATCATGATCGCAAACGGCCAGGATAAGAATCCGATGTAGCTGCATCAATCTCCGGCGTGTTTGCTCAGGCAGGTTTGTGAGGACTGACGTCGGAAGAATGGCGCAGTGTGGTCACGTGCTTTGGTGCAGACACGCGCCGAAGGTCAACCGTGAACGCGGCATCTCTTAATTCCCGACCTCGATAGCCACAGTAATGATGCTGATAACACGCCAAAGTCAATAAGAGATCAAAGCTCTAACCCGACGCATCATTCATCTTGACAGTCGCTACACGGGATATCATCTATCTCTGTGAGGCGGTAGATACAACAACGGTTGCCCACCATGCCTGCGTGAGCCTTTGGCCAAACCTCCCCCTCTACCCCAACGACGCGTCTCGTTTCACGAACGTTGCTGACCGTGAACCCCCCCAAAAAAAACCCCCAATCAGACCAGGCGATCAGCACCACACATGGAAGAATCCATTCGAGGACGAGAAGCCGCGGATGTCGATGTGGACGGCACAGGAGATTGCGACGATTGCCTCGCGGCTGGACAAGCAGCTGGGGCCCGAGTACATCTCTGCGCGTGCGGGCCCCGGAGGGCAGCGTGTGCACTACCTGACGGCGGAGAAGTGCATCACGCTGGCCAACGAGGTCTTTGGCTTCAACGGGTGGTCGTCGTCGATTCAGAACATCCAGGTGGACTTCGCCGACGAGAACCCGCAGACGCAGCGCGTCAGCATCGGCCTGTCCGTCATTGTGCGCGTGACGCTGCGCGACGGCACGTTCCACGAGGACATCGGGTACGGGTCCACCGAGAACACCAAGGGGAAGGCCATGGCGTTTGAGAAGGCAAAGAAGGAGGGCACCACCGATGGGCTCAAGCGCGCCCTGCGCAGCTTCGGAAGCGTCCTGGGCAACTGCATCTACGACCAGGAATACGTTAAGCAGGTCGTCAAGCACAAGGCTCATCCCGTCAAGAAGTTCGACCCCAACAACCTCCACCGCCATGCCGACTTTGTCGTCGTCAAGGACGAACCGAAACCTGCTGCTGCTGCTGCTGCTCCTGCCCCCCCTACGGCGCTCCCTCCCCTCACAGCTCCTGCTGCCGCTTCCAGACCGCCACCGCCGCAACAACAACAACAACAACAACAACAACAACAACAACAACAACAACAACAACAACAACAACAACAACAACAACGACAACAAAAGCAGCAGCAGCAGCAGCAGCAGCAGCAACTGAAAGCCGAGCCTTCGGAATTCTTTGAAGACTTCCTTGGAGGTATGTTCTCTTCCGACGGTTTCGAGGACATTGCCACTGAATACTAGCCGCAGAGCTCGACGAGGCCGACTTCTGCGTCCCCGGCGACGGCCATCCCGACGAGATCGTCCTCCCCGACGAGACTCAGACCGCGAAACCCCCACCACCACCGCAACAGCAGCAGCAGCAGGCTCGCCACGACAACATCGTAAACGGCCCACCGCAAACGCCGAATCACAATATTTCGAAGAGGCCGACGGTGGGTATTCCCCAACAGCAACAAAACAGCCGTCCCCCTACCGAAGGAGCGAGTGAAGCACCTACCGTGGGCTTCTTCTCCGCCAAGGCAGTCAACCAGCTCCCCGAGTCTAGCTTCTCAGGCCAGCCCAACGGGGGAATGTTGACGGCCCCACAAGCCCAGCACGTCTTCAACCCCAAGCTTGAGAGCCCGTCTATCCGCAAGACGCCCGGGATCGACCACAACTCTTCCAAGCCCGTGTCCCGCGGCGGCCAGCACGTCCCACCCACCACCATCACGAGCAGCCAGGCCCAGCAGCAACAGCAGCAGCAGCAGCCCCAGATAGCCAACTCAAGCAGCTTCACCCCCGTGCGGCCATCGCAGGCCCGTATGGGTGGCAGCGGCGGCAACGTCATCAACCCGGCCCTCGACCAGACTCGTCGTATCGGTGCCCCCGGCGGTATGGGCAGTCCTCTCGGCAACCGCGGTTCCTTTCGTCAGCCTACCATGAAGAGACCGCCACCAGCTGGAGAGGCCAACAACGGTACTCGACCAGCACTTGCTGACCTCCCGGCTAATTCGGCAGGTGTGCCCAACGGCCCGGGCGATGGCACGGATGCGAAGCGGCAAAAGACGACTTGATGGTGGGAAGTGCTATATCAACGGTGTATTATTGCCTAATGACTCGGTGGCATTTTCTTCTTCTTCGCCTCTTCGCTGTTATTGCTGGAATTCGTCATGTATTAGCGTGTCTTTTGTTGCTTTATTATATGGGGAAAATAAATTGAAGCATTTGTTTTTTTCTTTTTACGCCGGAAAGAGTGTTTTGATCCGATAATAGGTTGTCATACAGATTCGGTATTGACTATGATGTACATGTGCGTAGTTGTGGTTCCTCCTTACTACCAGTAGAAGTGCTATTTCCTGCTCTTCCTGGCCGCCAGTATCCTCAGACCATCCTGGGCCTTTGCTACGCCCTCGGGAAAGTCAAGCTTGGCGCTCAGCTCGATGCACTGGTTGTACTTGTTGCGAGCGACGTCCGGACGGCCCTGCATGGCGGCCACGTCGCCCCAGTTGCACAGGGCCACGGCGCAGGCCTCGTCGCACTCGGGCGTGCGGTCCTCCCCCTGCACGTCGCGGGCGTGGATGTAGGCGTTGCGGGCCCAGTTGACGGCCGCGTCCAGGCAGTCGGCGCGGGAGTTGGGCATGGCGGAGTCGAAGATGGCCTTGAGGGACTGCGTCTCCGTCTCGGCCCCCGGGCTGCTGCCGATGCCTTCGCCACCCGAGGCGGTGGGGCTATAGATGGGATGCTGGGCGAAGCAGGCCGACAGGTTGTTCATGATGACGGCGCGGTGGCAGGGGCTCTCGCAGTTGCGCAGGCCCTGGAAGAACAGGGGGATGGCCAGGTGGAAGTGCGACTTGCGCTCGTAATCACGGCCCAGGGACTCCATGGTGCCACCGACCTCGGCGGGCGTCATCCACTCCCCCTCACCCGGCTTGGCTCCCTCGAGGCGGCGTCGGCGGAACTCCTTCAGCGTCGTCTCCACCGACCATACTAGGTGGCGATGGGAGTTGTCTGGGTCGAGGACGTGGGGGTCCGCGTAGATCTCGCCCAGCTTGACGCTCGTGGACACGGCCTTTTTCAGGAGCCGCTCGCGACGGAGCCACTGGGTCTCGCTCTTCTCTCTGGCCTCTTCCGCCTCGGGTCCCCACTCTAGATCGACCAGCTTCTGCTGCTGCGGCTCCTTCTTGTCGTCGACGTTGGCGGTGGCGGGGGTAGACTGGCCGTCGGCGTCGGGCTTCAATCGGCCGTCCGGCCCGATCTGTCCGTCCTTGGCTCGCTGCTCCATGCCGTCAACCCACTGTAGACAGTCCCTGCGCACGGACTCGAGCACCTCGGCGGCGTCGCTAAGCCTGTCGTTCTTCTCCATCCAGAAGGCCACCAGGATGCGGATGCCCAGCACGCGGTCCGACAGAGGGTCCAGCCCCAGCTGCCGAGTCTCAGCCATGGCCTTCTTGTAAAACTTGAGCGCCCGGTCGGCGTCGGGTCGGATCGTCGTGTAGTAGATTGCGCGGCGAAGGGTCGTGGCTAGCGGCTCGGGATACCGGCTTATCTCGGGGTTGTAAAAGGTCTTGTAGAAGACGCGCAGTACTACGGCGCTCAAGGTGATGGTCGTGACTAGCCTGGATTTGTTGTTGTCATCAGCAGAAGCCCATAAAGGGCTGAGTGGAGGAATGCATACAGAACAATGACCAGAGCCGTAGTGACTGGGGAGTCTCGCGATACCTGCCTGAAGCCCTTGCGGCTGGTCAGGTAGGCCAGGTTGCGGATACCGACGGTGAGGGCACGCCCGGTGAGTTGACGAAGGGTAAGCTTCGGCTGAGGCGGCGGCTTCCTCGATGACTCTGAAAGATTGGACTCTGTCTCGTCGGACTGACATCGTCGCTGCTCGGGTCGCAGTGGGGTGGCCCGGATCCGGAAACTGTTGGCATTGCGCGCCTGGAGAGGTACTGCAAGAAAGGCAACGTTGGCCCGGCGCAGACATCGGCCGTTCCCGAGTGGCCTTGACGAGGCCAGTGCCGATAATGACATTGCCGCTGTGGGGGAGGATTTGATGTTTTGCTCTATGATGATGAAAGAGTCCGACGTAATGGTGCTTGCATCGTGTGGTGCTACAGTGTAAACCTAGGAGCTCCCCTTAGTCAGACACGCCATCCAATAGGCCGAGGATGGTTTGCGATAATACCGCGGGGGTGGGGCACGCCGCACCCTACACTCGGTCTCCTCTCACACAACGGAAAATGACATAAACTTGGATCGTTCATCAGTCACTGGAGGAAAGAAAGCTACACGCCTCAAAAGTGTTCATCCTAGGCTGAATACCAACAAGTGACAGCATCAGCATCCTTGTCGCCTTAAGAGGAATCCCACAGTCGTCATGTCAGGCAAGTTTGAACCCAAGGTCCCGGTCAAGCTAGACCCCCCCAAGGACGATCCCATCCCTGCCGAGGAACTAGCTAAAGCCACCGGTACGTCCCAAGTCCCCCTCTATTCGGTCCCAAGAGTCTGGAATGCCATGCCATGGAGGAAATATCGGCTGCATGGGAGATTTGTGACGCAGGAGAGACGGGGGCGGTGATGGCCATGTCCGGGCCCGACTAGGACGAACCTGCCGCCTCACTGCCCCGCTCCGCTCCTCTCTTCAACAATGTCTTCTCCACGCTCCCGCCCCTCTCCTCCTCGTCTCACAAAGCCAGCTGGCAACTTGAACTGCTTGCTTCTTGCCCTATCTAACAGCACTTTGCGGTCTAGGCGCCGACGGTGGGAAGTGCTACGTGGCTATCAAGGTATGTTGCATCTCTGCGATCCCCCGTCACGGCATTGGTTGGACTGACGAGATGTCGTGGGTGTGTAGGGCAAAGTCTACGATGTGACTGGGAATAAGGCCTACCAACCTGGTGGCTCCTATCACGGTATGTCCACTCCGTCCACTCTCTTCTTCTTGTCGTCATCGGAGGCCCTCATGTCGCACACGACGAGATATATGTATATATATATATATATATATATATGTGTGTGTGTGTGTGTGTGTGTGTGTGTGTGTGTGTGTGTGTGTCCTACGTGTGTGCGTGTGCTGACGAGATTCGTTCTCTCTCAAGTGTTTGCGGGTAAGGACGCATCGCGGGCATTGGGCAAGACGTCGACCAAGGTCGAGGACGTGAGCTCCGAGTGGCGGGATCTGGAGGATAAGGACAAGGGCACGCTCAACGACTGGGTCACATTTTTCTCGAAGCGGTACAATGTCGTAGGAGTCGTGGAGGGTGCTACGAATATGGAGTGATGTATCTCGTGGCAAGCAAACAGCATGAAGAGAAAGATGCCGACCTCGAGAACGACAGCTGTGTCTCATCTTCCCGGAAGGGGGACGTCAAAGACGTCAACGGAGAGATTGATCTTGTATGTCCGGTTAGACCCTTGTGGCGTCTCGTCCTTCTTTCCGCAGAGCAATACACCACCAGCCAGGGGAGGCATCTGTCGGGGAATGCGCCCCCGACTAGTCCTTGTCGCGATTCGACTCTCCGTCGCGCCTCATCATCAGGACATCCTTTTCCATCATTGGCTCTTCTGTTTCCCCTCCCCGCCCTGCTCGGCTGGTTGCTCATCATCAGGTGCTCTGTTACGTCTGGGCTCTGCAAACGTTAGGTCACAACGGTCCGCCTCACTTGCTGTGCATGACCGCCAATCAGTACGCGACCAGGAACGTAGGATTCTGCCATTATGCAAGGATTTTTTTTCCAGCGACCGATGAATATCAGTTGACGTGTTCTCAGTCACGTACGTCAGTGGCTACATCCTTCTTTAGACCGCTCATCATCGCACACACAGGCATGGAGACTGTAGTAGGGCGGTGATGCCACATGGCATGTATGACCGGTGGTCTACATGCAACAACAATACCTCTGCTTACTAGCAGTAGCCTTACAAGATGGATTGCTATACTACTACTCCTCCTGTACACTCGAAAGAGCCCGATGAGAGCATGGCAGGATTTCCCGATAATTCCCAACATGCTACTCGGCGCTCACCCACCAGGCCTCGAGCCTTTCCGAGTTCTCGGCCGATTCATGATGCTACCAGACATCACTTGCTGTGATGCATCTGACAACCTGGCAACACTCTACCGAATAACCATCCACCCACCGCTGTTCGTGTTTTCAACAATAACTTCCGCATAGTAACTGCTGTGCGACGACAAGTTACTCAGATCACCCGGGCAGGACACGCACTGCTTGTGGTATGGAGCAATGAAGAGTATTGGATCCGTGGCCTATCGCTGTGGAGAGTCGGTCTTATTAATAACCTATCGATATCCTTCCTCCCTTCGCCTAGCCTCGACATCTTTGTTCTTTTTTCTTCTCCATCATCGCCATCATGCTTCCACTTTAGTCCGACCCCACACATACATCTTTATTCCCTACGCGAGCAGTATCAAATTTCTGACAGCCACTCTCTATCCCTACTCTGCGGTTCATCCATCCTCCCAGTCATCTACACCCTCCCCCATCATCTCCACCTCCGCCTCGAGTCCTGCAGGGGCTGATGTCAGTATGAGTGTGTCTGATATGAACACATCCGAAATGAACTCGCTCAATACAGATCTGTTCATGTCCACTACCGGCGCAAGCAGCACCCAGCCCGACCGTGCCACCTTTCAACAAGCCTGGATGTCGAGCATGTTTCCCGTCGCCGTCACGGGAGGGAACGGCCAGGTTCATAATTGGCTTCTCTGGGAATGCCCGTGGACCGCGCCCCAAGGTAACATGTTTGGCGTCTCTTCTTTGGGAGTTACTCGAAACAGCCCGTTCCATGTGAACTACAAGCTCGCCGGCATCCAATCCGAGTGCGACACCGTTCCCGGCGATTCGGGCTACGGCAGCTTTCTCCCCTCCAGCATCCCGGACACGTCGGCCTACAGTGAGGATGTCAACCAGTTCTTACGGGATGCGGAGAATGGCATGATCGACCTCCACACCACCGGGGCCGGCTCCTGTTCCCTGTCCGGCGGCGTGTCGGCCCGCGACGGACACGTCATCACCGCCAACACGTCGACTACACCGTCCGGCGGTGGGCTGCGGAACTACGTGTGCTCGGACTGCGGGGAGCTATGCAGGTCCAATTCCATTCTCAAGTGAGTTGACCGGCATATCCTTTTGCTGCCCTTCGCAACCCGGCTCTCCTCCTCCTCCTCCTCCTTCTTCTTCCTATTTGCAATGCCATCTTTTACTGACCAAGGTGCCTGCCCAGGAAGCACCGTCTCCGGCATGAGAAGCCATTCGTCTGTCAGGAAGGCTCGTGCGCTAGGGGCACTGGCTTTACCTCGAAAAATGACCTGAACAGGCACCTGATGACGGTGCACAAGAATATCAGCCTGGGCATCACATACGTCTGCCATGAGGAGGCATGCCGCACAAAGCCTCCCAAGGCTTGGCCGAGAGCAGACAACTTTAGATCGCACCTGCTGCGGGTTCACAAGATAGCAGTCCCGGCGGATGGCGACTTGTCCCGTTACCACAATCGGTATGGCTAATCTCCTCTCTCTCTCTCTCTCTCTCTCTCTCTCTCTCTCTCTCTCTCCTCAGCTATTGATATCGTGTCCGCAAACCACCAGGTCTAGTGGTCCCATGGTGGACGAGTTGTCGGGAGTGGGCACGGGGCACCAAGAACTTGCTCTCCCTCCAGCTAGGTCGGTAGCGTTCTCAGACGTCATGCTAGCCCAGGATGATCCAGCGAGCCCCCAAGAGGTGGACTCCCTAGACCTCCCGGCGGACGTTGGCGAGACCAGCATCCAGCCCTGCATCCCCGACGATGCCCTTCTGATGCCACCCCCTTCGGCCCATCGATGGCATACGAGTACCAGTACCACGCAGCCCAGGGATTCCCAGCCCTCCTCGAGTACGTCTCTACAGTGTCAAAGCGCCGCCCTGAAACCGTTTGTCTCCGGTGTTCCTGAGGGCCATCTCCAGGATAATTCGGGAATCACAGCCCCTGCCCGGTATCTCAAAGAGGATTCAGATTCGTCCCCGTCAGAGCCCCTCGACGCCCAGTGGACGTCGGGTGTCGCTGAGAAACAGCAGTCTGTCTCCTCTTCAGGCGAAGAGAACGACCTAGACCAAGATAGGCCCGACTCCAAGATCCTGCTTTCGGTGCCTGCTACGTCCACTTCTGGAGCCCAAGACCTGCACCTTGATTATTCACAGATGCTCGAGTGTCTGAAGAAGATTCCGCCTAAGCTTTTGAAGGCAGCCCTCAACGACAAAAAAAAACCGGAAAAATTGGTCAGAAGAGCGTTACTCAAGTGTCCCGAGTGTAACAAGAAATTCCGTCTTCCATGTGAATTGAAGTGAGTCTCAGCCACCCCCCCCCTTTCTCCCCTCTTTTCCCTGAAGCAGCTATCATCGGCTGTTTGTTACTAACCTTTTCCGACGCAGGAAGCACAGGAAGCGCCACGACCGGCCATATGGCTGCACTGTGTCGCAGTGTCCACAGAACTTTGGCAGCAAGAATGACTGGAAGAGGCACGAGTCTAGTCAGCACAACCCAAACGACTTGTGGCATTGCAACTGTAATCACGCAGGTGGGAGCTGCGGTAGCTCCAGCTCCAGCTCCAGCGGCGTCGGCGTCGGCGCCGGGCACTGCACAAGCTCCTTCTGGTGCGGCTTCTGTCGCAGTCTCATCTCGGTCGTCGTCGGTGACCGGTCCTCCTCTCCGCCGGTGCCCAGCCCCATAGACCAGAGGTTCAACCATATCGACGATCACTTCATGGGGCGCGGCGGCCTTCCCGTCAAGAACATAAAAGAGTGGTGCTCCGACAGAGGTCAGGCTTCTGGCCAGTCCTCCGACACGGGCCACGACAACGGTCAGCATCGGCAGCCCCCCAGCAGCGACGACGACACTGGCCCCGGAACCGCCCATCTCGAAGGGGCTGGCAAGTTGATCTCACATCCGAGCCGACCGCTTCAAAGGCACCACCTGCTAAAGCCGGCGGGCTCGGACCAGCAGTCACAGCACAGTGAAGACGACTGGCGAGCCCGCTGTCAGCAGCAACAGCGGCCGAAATTAGCTTCAACACCATCATCCTCGTCGTCGACCCAAAGCGGATCATCAGCGGCACTGGTGCCGTCGTCGTCGTCGTTCCACCAGCCGTCAATATCGACCACGCACCAGCAGCAGCAGCAGCAGCAGCAGCAGCAGCGGCAGCAGATCCGGATCATGGTCAGCCGCAAACGAAACTTAGACCAGTACCAACAGTGCCAGGCCCCGGGTTCGAATCAAGACCGCAGCAGCCACCGCCGGACTACGCATCCAAATGACGCATCCGATACATCATCCCACTCTGCCACTAAACAGCGGCATATCAAATTAGAAGGGTGAAGCAGTCGTGCTTTTCCTTTCTCTCCCCTTCTCTCTCTCTCTCCTTCTCTCTCTCTCTCCTTCTCTCTCTCTCTCCTTCTCTCCTCTCCTTTCTCCCTTCCTCGCCTTCATACCCTATATATTTTTCAACAATATATCAATCATTACATACAAAACATCCTGTACAAATTCATGCTCTCAATCACTCTGTATCTTGGCACAACCCTCATCCCCTCTATACGAGATACATTGTCACACGGAGCGTTTGGCATTCACATTCGCATAGTAGTGGTCTTGGATACCTATTGTAGACTACACCGCAAGGTCACAATTTACGTATATTAATACATTCTTTACGCACAACACATTACACCATACCTCAGTCGCAATGCACCCTGGCCCTAGTCTAGTTAAATTCGGCATGGCAGGCTTGGCTAAGTACTAAGAGAACTAGAGCTATAAACTGCAGAGCCACGACTTCATCTACTTCCTCGCCTTGTGTACCCTGTATAAGTCGAGCCATCAGGCCTGATACAGACACCCGACAAAGTATGCCATAATATGTACAGAACACTACCCCCATGTTCTCAGAAAGACCCCTCGTAATGCGTACCTTCTGTGTCGTTTATCCTATATACTTGATCAATTTTCGTTGTCCATGATGACTGCATCACAGGCCACCCTACTGCTTCTCTCAGATTAAATAAATTTTTCTGTAAAAAAATAAAATAAGACAAAAGGTCTCATAGCATGGCTGCTTCTCTCTCAACTGAAACCGGCAACTTTGATCTCTTCCGACTTGTTGCTGCTGCTCAAGATACCCTTGGCTGGCTTGGTCCTTTTCAACGCCTGGCGGTTGTTCCGCCACTGCTGTCTCATCTTGCACTTCATAGCATATCCGGGCTCGTTGGCCTTTCGCCACTCAATCCACGCCTCATACGCCAGCTGATCCAATGGATCTGATTTCTTGGGCCTTGGTACTGGGGACGGGCATGCCATTGGCTTTGGTGTCATGCTCATCATCGGACTTTGTGGTATACGGGGCAGCGACATAAGCTTTGGGAAGGGAACCGGGCCCGCAGCGCCGGGTAAGGAGAAGTAGTTCGGCCCCATCCTGCCGGCCGTCAGGCCCGGCTGCCAGGTGGCTCTCGGCATTGAGAACGGATATGATCCAGGAACTCTACCAAAGGTTTTAGGCTGGTATGGTAAAGGATACTGCGGTGGGCCGCCGGGCAGCGGGCCCGTGCCATATATGGTATTGTTCACGTCATACATGCCATCCATTCCTGGGGATGGAATATACAGGGGAGGCATGGTCGGAGCTTGCTCCATGCCTCCGGGGATGGTCTGTATGGGGTTACAGGGGGGCACATAATCCATGGTCGGCGGTGCTCTCTTCGTCGACTCGGCGTTCCTCGAAAAGAGCTCTTTGAGGTCGACGGGCCGGAACCTCCGGTGGCTTTCTTCGGACAGCTGGCTACTCCGCTCGGACAAAGACAGAAACTCTCGTGCCTTAGGATTGAACGTCCCGGCGGAAGTCTCGGTGATAAGTTTAGAATTGGTAGGTGTGTGATTCGTTGGCGCCGATGTATATCCTGAGTCCGAGGTGCGCATGAGCCTGTCTTCAGGTTTGTTCAGTATAGTATGGGTTCCCTGCCTTCCATTCAGGACGATGCTGTGCTCAGAGTAACTCGTCGACTCCCTCGCTGGCTCATCCAACCGGCTCCCGGACTCCTGCGAAGACTTCTCTTGGGCTGTACCCTGCAGCCTTCGGATACACTTTCGAAAAAGTGCGTCTTCATCGTCCGTCGAGTCTCGTGCTGGTACAGACGCAGAGGAGACAGGTTCAACAGATGTTTGCTTGGCTGCCAGATGGTTCGGGTAATAGTCGCTCTGAGGAAACTTGCTTTTGTCATTGAGGGGATTCTCCAGCATGCCTCTGTTGCGGTGCTTCTCCACCCGTAGCTTTGGGAGACTGGCAAGCTCCCGGCTGTACTCCGATCCCACTAGGGGAGGTCGGCAGCTCGCCTTCTGCGGTGTCTTCCCGGTGAAAGTACTGGTATCAGCTGCGGACTGTTTCACGTGCTCCTCAAACCCGCGTCGGATTGTATACGGCGCTGTCCCGATGGATCCCCTCTCTGCAGGGCGGATCTCGGCAACTGTCATCTCTCGGCCTCCAGATCTAGCCTGGTGACCTGAAATGGGCTGAAGTTCAATGATACTGAGAGGGGTGTTGTGGGGAACCTGCCTATGACTTAGGACCGCACAATACGTCAAAGACTTCTCTTCATCAGTGTGGCCTCGTTCCTCACACAAGTCTTCGGTCAAGGGAGAGGCCGAAGTGTCGACATTGGCGTATCCGCGGCACTGGCTTGCAGGTGGAGAGAGGTCTATGAGATCCCCTGGAAGCGTTTCATCGTGGTCTAGATGCGAAGGTGACGCATCAGCCTTTTCTGGCCCAGCCTGACTCCAGTAAGGCGTCAGCTCGGAGTGTAGCTGGATCCAGAAGGGGCTCTTTGCACGACACCCAGACTCCTCAGTACTCTCCCTCTGGCGCCAGTTGGGATTCTTCATGGCTTGGGAAAACTTGGAGGGTGGATGAGAGTCGTCTGAACCACGCGAGTGGCGTTCTTGGGTCGGGTGTAAGACTCTCGGGCGGGGAATTCTGCTCTTGGAGGAGCCGCCCGCATGAGAACTCGTCGGGCGAGCGGCGCGAGAATCGGAGTATAGGCGAGCCACTAGATGGGGGTCAGAAGCCATGCACGCAAGGAAGTCTCGATAGGAGAAAATTACTCTCTTGTACATCACTAAGCAACCTGCTAAGTGATGGGAAATATCCGAGAGAGAGATGCCGCCGTGCGCGGGCCTGGGCAGGATGTATATCGCTTCAACGGAGGCCGAGCGAACGAGATGGACCCGGATCAGAGAGGCGGCTATCGATGACGATTCCAGGTATAGGGAACTCAAGCGTTGGTAAAGCAGCAAAAATAATCAAGACCTGAGGGCTTGGGGGCTTGAGGATGACGGCATAGACCTAGGGCGGGCTGGCTGGCTGGGGAAATAAGGGGTTTTTGAATGGCAAGAATACGCTGGTGAGATCGCTTCGATGAGGTGAGGGTAAGGTTGTAACAAAACGCTCAATAAAGCCCAACAAAGAAAGCAGAAATAGAAGGATCCTGTGATTGACGCGGGGGGGGGGGCGGGTTAAAGCAGCAGTCAAGGGTGGAATGATTTTCCTTGAGCAAGAAGGAGCTGACGATATCCCCATGTGGGCGGGGTAAGCACCTTCCCTGGGTAGTTTCGAGTTCGGAGACGTAATGATGGGATGACTTCAGACAGATTTCCATCCCCTGTATATATAAGCACATGTATCTAACATGTATATATATATATATATGCATATCAAGAAGATCACATTTTGCTCTCACTGGCTATGAACAAGAAGCAGCAGTCCGGAAAACACGAGCAGATCGGTCTCTCAAAACAAATATACGGCCGGCCCAAGGTATATACAATGGCAAGAACACGCCCCTTTGCCCGCGCATGTCGACGATATCTAACCCTGGTACGCCTGTCCTTGCATGTAGGCACTGAACGCTTTCTGGTTTACACATCAGCGAGGAACGTTCAGCGGTGGGTGTGGTGGATATTAGGCGCGGATGGGGAAGGGGACTCACCGCGTTCCGGCTCTGGATATAGACGATTCCCGGGCCGGTGAATTTGCAGACCAGGCCTTCGCTGGCGGCGAAGCCAGAGATGATGCCACCAGAGGACACGCGTTCGAGGACGTACTTGCAGTTCCAGGCGACGAGGTGGCCGTTGTCAACGAGGTACTTTTCGCCCTCGATGAGCTGTCAAGTCTTGGTCAGCCAATGCCTCCCGGTCTCCCTCTCCGACGTCTTCCCATCGCGGTTCGACCTACATCTTTGCGGATGATGGCACCGAAGCTGCACATCCACAGCAAGCCCTTGCCGCTGATCTTGTTGACCCAGAGCCCCTCTCCGCTGAACATAGCTTTTCCCAGCCCCTGGCGCTTGTAGTCCTTGACGACAGCCTGGGTGGAAGCAAGGTAGGCGTCGTGGCCGACGGACCAGGTCTCGTTGCCGTAGAGGCGCAAGGTGGAGATGTCTCCGAGCATGTGGGGCGCGAGGAGGAGCTCCCCCGGTCCGGTGAAGGTCGACGTGCCGACGTCCGCGCCGGCAATGAGCTTCTTCACGCTAAGCTTGACCGAGCCCTTGGAGATGATGGTGGGCGACATGGCGAACATGGCGCCCGGCTTGGCGTGCACCGGGCATCCGACGGCCAGCTGGATGGTCAGGATGGTGTTGCAGTCGCGGTGGCTGATGCGGTAGCTGCCGCCATTGAAGGTTCCCACGTCGTCGGACGTGGTAGCCGTGGCACCCTGGAACAGCTCCGCGGGGGGGGCACCCGAGATGAACTTTGGGGGTGCCCCCTGGGTGGCCTCGGTAAAGGACGTCTGATGCGTAGCGTTATTGCTGCTGCTGCTGCTGCTCGCCGCCGCCGCCGCCGCCGCCTGCTGCCGCTCCTCCTCCTGCTGCTTCAGCTTCAGCTGCTGCTTCTCGTCCGGGTAGCCGGACTCGGTCGGGGGGAACGACGGCGGCGGCGCGTCAAACTGAGGCGGCGGGGTCTGCTGCGGCTGCTGCTCGATACCTGCGGACGCAGTACGCAGCGGGATGCTGGACTGGGAAGGCCGCTGCTGGTGATGGGCATGCTGCTGCGCCGGAGGAGGCGACGACGTGTGAGGCGGGGAAGGGTACTGCTGAGCCTGGCCGGAGTACTGCAGAGATGGCGACGGGGTGTGCTGAGGCGGGGCGGAGTACTGCTGAGGAGGCGGGGACGCCGGTTGCGAGGACGGAGGAGGAGGAGGGTAATAGGTAGCTGACGACTGGGACGGGGTAGACTGATGCTGCTGAGGAGGCGGAGGGTAGCTGGGGGAGGGTGTGCTTTGAGATGGCGGGGGATGGTAGAACTGAGCCTGATTCGGAGGGGTCGAGGATGCTGGAGGAGGGGACGCGTAGTACTGCTGCTGAGGAGGTGAAGGATAGGCTTTATCCGGTTGTCAGTACACGCATACATCAATCGCACTCGTCGTCTCGTCGTCTCTTTTCTCTTTCTCTCTCTCTTGAGGGGAGAGAGAGAGAGGGGGGGGGGGGGGAGGGATGAAGACCATAACGTACCTTGGGCTGCCTGGGCCGCACCGGGCGGAGCTATGAGCAATTGAAGTTAGCGGTGATGTCACACCCCGCGCTGTGTGGGGGGTTGAGCTGAAGCTTACGGGGATACTGCTGAGACATTGATGCGTTCTTTTACCAGCCAACAGACATACACACAAAACACGACAGTAGGTCAGGGGAGAAGGGATGCTGTATCGGATGGCGTGAGGGTGAGGATGGGAGGTTGAGAGGGAGGAAGAGAGAAGGAGATATTACTTGGAGAAGTTCAGACGACGACTATCACATCCCCAGAGAAGCAGACAAAGAGGGGTGATAGAACGTGGAGAGAGAGCTCTGGGCTCCGATGCCGTCGACCAATGGTAATGACGGAATTGGCGCCGACATGTACACAGCCGCCTTTCCTCTGATCAGGGCATCTTGGCTTCAGACAGTGGCTTGGGCCGATCCATTCGACTACTGGCAGAGGCACCGTGGCGATATCCCCCGCAGTTGACGCCGTCGTTTCGACGCCATGGACCAATGCACTGGCAGAGCTGGGGGGCAGCATCGAAGACTTGTCCCACGGCCAAGGGATTGTAACGACAGTTCAACAGTCCGGCGCAGACGGCCGACGGGTCGGCAGCGATCAAGGCCAAATCCGTAGCCGCCGTTGTGGGGCCGGCCATCTGGGTCTTGACAGCGGCTACGACGGAGTATTTGGCCTCTGAGCATAAGATGATTTCTGTGTACGAGTATTTCGCACATCTGCGTAGGTTTTATGATGCATTGCCGCATTGGAAGTGTGGGCTCGACCCTTGAGCCTTCGGGGTAGTAACGTCATCGGCTCGTAGCTCGACGGGAGCGGAGTTGTCCTGCGCACCGACCACTGATCATCAGGGAACCCCTGACTGAATGGTTCAGAGTTGGCCCCCAATATGAACTGATCTTGGCAATTTCGTCGCGTCGCGTCACGTCACGTCCAGAATCCGAGTCATCATCAGCTATGGGGGGGGGCGGCCTATGGGCATCGGCATATGTATCCGCAGGTGTAGCCATCATTGCGAGTACATTGCGATGCACGTAGAAGGTCTGGGAAGTGGAAACGAAATGTCGAATGGCTGTAGAGAAAGAAACATCCAATATTACGAGTACAGCTGCTCCTCTCCTCTACCAAACCTGATGACAACTCATCCGTCAACTCCACACCTGTACGGATACTCGTACGGAGTACACGGCATTGAAAAGAGCAAATTACCCCCAATGTGATCCCCCTCCCCCTCCCCTCGGTCAATTGTTCAAAACAAGGGTTGACGTACGGCTGTACGGCTTGTACGAGTACGTCGTAGATACCACTACCAGCCTACATGTAATGATATTACCCACGGGCCATCACCCAGCGTCTACAGATTACAGATTACAGATTACTCGTACTAGCAAGTGGCCCCGGCCAACTTACTCCGGGGCTAGATAACGGGCGCAGAGATGGCCAGGGTCAGAAAAGAATCAAGGATTTCTCTCTCCTTCTTTTCCTATTTCCTAGGAGCAGCGGGGTATTAGATGACAGGGGACCAGAGACGGTTCTTCTCAGAACCGGGGGTTAGGAAGGGGATGATATGAGACTATCTATCAATTCTCATAAGAAGAAAAAGCAAAAAAAAAGGAAAAGGAAAGAAAAAGAGCAGATAACCTGTCAATGACAGAATTTTATTTTTTCTTTTAGCTCTGAACAGCTTAATTGGAGAGGGTGTGAAGGAGTAAAATAAAATAAAAAGCGAAAAAAAAAAAGGAATAAAAGGGGGGGGGGAGGAGAGAGAGAGACACCATGTTTGACCCGATCAGCGTGACTGTCCAAATGCCTAGGCTGCAGGAAGACCGCGACATGTAGGTAACAACACACGTGTTGAATGAGGATATTATCATCACCATCCATTACGAGTGATTTGCTCGTACATGTACGCAGGCCCGAGGCTGCGGGCGAGCGACGACAGCTAAGAGAGCCGGAAGCATCGAGCTGCAGGCTGCAGGGAGGCCCAGGGGTGGGAAGGTGGGAGGAGGAGATGTCCGGGGCGAAGGACGGCAAGGATCAGTCTTCAGGGGGAGGGTGAAAAGGGCACATGGAACGAGCCGTCTATGTGACATGTCTACGGGAATAAGTTCTCGGGGCCAACCTACATGGGACATACATGGGACTTGCTCCGTATACGGAGTCGCGACCACGGACAAGACTACCTTTCTGACTTCTGCAGGGGCGATACGCCGTGGTATATACCCAGAACCATGTCGTTTCACGGTGTTGTGGGTTCCGAGTTGTGGGAGAGAGAAGAAGAAGCAAGGCAGAGGAAGGCCATTGAGGGATGCACACGTGCATGCGATGCCACTAGTATGGACACCGAATACCATCACTACACGTACAGATTACCGATCGTAGCATTCTGTCCTCTTCAATGTATTGCATACATGTACGCCGTAATGAGAACCTCCATCCTCAACAGACCCCTCCCCCCTGATTGCGCCCCCGAACAATGGACAATGACCGGAGCCTCATATGTTGGTATTACTCGTCGTCCGTCATAAGACGATTGCGACGGTCAGCATCCTAGCTACGGAGTACCGTGCTCGTAATCATCGCAACTGACTGCCACCTCATGCCTCTGCGGATCCTACGGAGTCTCTGTTGCACGCTCTCACTCTCTCTACTTCTCCAGGTAATATGAGCAATAATACCCCAACTACGACAGCTTTCTTTATTATTATTATTCTATCCTCCTACTTGTACAGATTACACAATCCCAATCCCATGCCCATGTCCTTGGACCCTCCCCACACAGACCTCTCTCTCTCTCTCTCTCTCTCTCTCTCTCTCAATCAATCCCTCTCTTCAACATCTCCACTGTATTAAACCCTTCTTGGGTCCGTGCTTCAGGAGCTCGGACCGCCTCTGCACTCGTATGGCTGGTCCATGGAAGAGGTAACGAGTGAATGGGTAGGAATGATGGCTCCCCATCTTACATATATATATATATATATATATACAATATATATAATATCATGTACGTACTCGTATGTGCCGAGGGAGTGGTAGAGCTCAGAGGAGGCTTCCCCTCCCCCCCCAAATCAATCTTGCGACCTACCCATCTCCTCAAGTCACGCCGGGTCGGGCGCAACATGGGCATAAGCGCATGGCACTGTGCATTGAACCTCCTCCGTGCCCTCTTTTCGTCCTCCCCCCGGGACATGCTAGTACGATGCGTCGATGCCTACCGAGTGATGGGTGTGTGTCAATCCTATCAACAGAGGACTTGGAAACGTGGAAATAATGAATGAGCCATAACTATCAACCTTTACCCTTGTTCTCTCTCGTGTCCCAAAGGCGCCCGTCAACCACGCCACACACGGGCCACGCGGTTCCCACCCCTTTTCTCTCTTGGCACTCTTTCCCTTGTAAAACAATATATATATATATATATTTTTCCTTTTTTTTTTTAAAAAAAAAAAAAAAAAGGTAAGAGAGAGATCAGTAGCACGGATTTCAAAAGATGAAGGATGAAAGAGAAAGAGAAGGGAAGAGAGAGAGAGAGAGAGAGAGAGAAAAGTTCGCCGTCCCAACTACATCTAGTAGCCAGAGAAGGGGCGACAGAGAGAAGAGACACTTACTGCTGAGATCGACATGTTACATGGCACAGACATTACGCCCACAGTACGGCAGGATGCCCGCCGCTCCTCTTGGACATGTTATACGTGCAGGTATCATGGTCCTGTCTCTTCTTGCTCCTACTTCTTCTTCTTCTCCTTCACTCCTCGTACGAGTTGATAAATAATCACGGAGTGCGAGTACGGATATACTGGCGGCTGTACGGAAATACTGACAGTCTTGAGAGCATCAGCATACATGTACGTACTCGTACATGTAACTCTTTAGCCGTAATGCAGACCAATCTCCTGTAATGCTTATCACTCCGTACTCGTGCCATTACGCCGTACGGGTTACTCCTCAACGCCCGCAAAAGAGTAATACAGACTATTGTTACGGGGCGGAGCAATTGGTTCGACTGGTAAACTCATCCCTACTCCGTAGTTATTGCCGAGATAATACGTCGTATAAAAACCCTTCGTTCGCCTCCCGCGCCGCCCCCCCCCCCCCGGTCTGTTCATCCCAGTCCTGAACCCCCCAGTCTCTGTCCTTGCTTTCCCTTCCCTTCTTCTCACTTTTCCTTTCCTCTACAGATCATACCCATCGATGCCAGTCGTAATAAGTGATCATAATTCGAATACTGGTAATACCATTGACATCCATTAACATATTCGGCAACCTCCACCATCTCTTGTTTCTCCTCTCCTCTCCTCTCTCCTCTTCCTCTCTTCCTCTCCTCCTCTCTTTACCTCTTCCCTTCTCTTCCGCCTTCCGCTATACAAGTACTCTCCCCCATCGTCGACTTCAAATCCCATGGCATCAGCTGCTCCGTCCACAACACTGGCCTGCTCCTTCCTGGTCACGCCGGCTTTGCGCCCCGGCCCGCCCTGAAATGATGGAGTCGGCCATGGAAGCGATAATACAGCGGCAGATCGCGCCTCCATCACACCCCATGGTCAATCTGGACGGTGACCGCAGCATCCAATGTCCGAAAACCACCATATCATCATCAGACATGCAGACCCAGGAACAGCAGCAGCAGCAGCAGCAGCAGCAGAAGCTTCTGCATCTCCACCGTCGTCGTCGTCGCCACACCCTCCGCCACGAGGCAGGCTCGAGCTCACACCATCACGCCCGCCGTCCTCGCCAAGACAGCGGCTGCTCCGTCCCGGACTTGACCGAACCCGACGAGGCTCGGAACGAGACCGCGGATCTGGCACAAGCCCCTACCGTCATCCCACCCTCTCCCACCCTACGTGCAGCCTCCTACACGCCTGATCTGCCACCCATCGAAGCAGACGACGACGACGGCGACTTCTTCCGAGACGACGACGCGGAAGCGTTCGAGGCGCTCCATGTCGCCAGCCGCCATGGCGCGCCGTCCGCTGCCGATGAGACGCCAAGCCCTGCCGTCGCCTCCCACATAGACCGCGCGCACATGTCTACCCCGTTTATAGAACCCGACGTCGACAGCGATGGCATCGACGCTGATGAGGGCTTCTTTGAGGATCCCTCCTTCTTCGTTGCCGAGAAGGATACGATCCCCAGCAGCCCCACCGTGGATAGTCCTACCGCAGCGGAATATACCATCCCCCTACTACGGTACAGGAGGGCCTCGAACGCGGCCGCTCAGTCGGCCTTGCCGTCCGTCTACAACGCGCCTCGTATGCGCGTGAGACGCTCCAGAAGGGACATTGGTCGGCGGGTGCCGCCGCCGCCACCGTGACAACCGTCATCTCATGAGATTCAGGCCGTCGTCCAGATGTGATCTTTTTTCCCCTTTTTTCTTATATCATATATATCATCCGTCCGGGCTTCTCTCTAGCTTCACGCATACAGCTCCTCGGCCAAAGAAACACTCCGTCACAGTGTTGCGAGTACATATATCACAAAGAGCATACGCACACACACGCACTGGGCCTGGACACCAGACTCCTCACCCACTCATATGCACGTAGATGCATCATCATCTTTTGTCTTTTCCACCGTCACTTATAGCCAGCGTGTACTACTTTTCATACCAAGGCGTTTCTAGGAGCCAATCCCCTACAGTTGAATTTAATGGATGAACAAATACGTCGTTGTATTCGACATATACTGCCTTGTCCGTGCGTGTTTCACCGTTTCTTATGATGAATTAGTATCAGATGACTTTTTTTTCTTCTCTTTCCTGATACATTCAATCGAGTCCCGACAGTGCGTATCATCCATTTCCCCTCATTCCCATATCAAAAACGCATACATGGCGCGTACGGCGCACTCTCTCCTTTCGACAAGGGTTGAGATTGACTGCACGGTCGCCCGTTCGCTTTGTTGACTCCCATGTCACTATTATTATCATGATCATTACTCCCATGCATGGGCTGACGGACAAGGCACGCGCCCGCACGTCCCCCTATAAAAAATGTCGAACCAAGCTGACGGTATATTACGACGTAATGATACCACGAAATGCATAACTGGAACGTGGCCGTCTAATGAAGGTCAGAGAGCTATTGATTACAGGTCTCAAACTTCTTTTCGAGCCTCTGCTGACTCTCTCTCTCTCTCTCCTGTCGCTGCCGGGACGACAGGGTGTCATGGTGAGCACAATAGGTGGAGTGCAGCCGACTCCTCTTTCGGCTCACCAAGGTGACATTTTCTCTCAAAATGTCTCGGGTCCGCGCAGCTTTTTCCCCATGAGCCAGATCCCATTCAAGGCTAGCTAGTGCTATTCCGACGTTGCGAGTATATGCATGTATGCATATCGATCAAAACCTACTATCGACGAGCATCAATACTACATAAAATCAGGAGTAAGCCCTTAAACCAGGAACCAACCATGTCTCTGACGAATCGTCAAGCCGGGCAGGCTGATGGGACGGGGCCCAATCAGGGAACTGGAGACGATACTAGTACTTCGTTCGCAGCGATTCGTCTCCTGTTCACCTGCTAGAGGACAGATGCCGAGGTTTAGCTACCAACATGACTAGTGCATATCTCGTCTCTCTCTTCCTCCTGCCTCTTCGTCTCTCCGGGTGGGGGGGGGTTCTCACCCGCTGTCTTGCAGTGCGGAACACACGAACACGGCAATAACAATGGGCCGCTCGGAGGAAGAGAGAGGGGGGGAGAGAGAGTAAATCGCAATTGCTGAAGATTCGAGCAGATTGAACGACTAGACCAACCGGCAATGTCAATACGGTGGGGACTATACGAAGGACCAGGCCGGGCCTGTCACTGTCAAGATTATCATTGAGGTGCATATGTGCAATGATGATGGACGGTGATGGGCCATCTCTCTTCACCCCCCCTCCTTCTCTCACATCTCCATGTCTCCAGCTTCTTGTTGGGTCCCTAGGTTTTGCTAGACCAGCCTCACCCGACGACCGGTCCAACACATCACCTCTGTTGGATTGGATGGATGAAGGAGGTGTGGTGCCCGACCTGCATCGGGCGGGCCGTAGTGGCATGGTGGATCAATTCGAAGGCAGGAAGGGAAAAGCACAAGGGCCTCATCAGAAGAGAGAGGGGGGGGGAGAGAGAGGGAGAGAGCGTGTATGTGTATGTGTGTGTATGTGTGTGTGAAGCCTAGAACACGCGATACATACGGAAACTGGACACGAGTACTCACTCGTACTTTACTCATCCTCTAGTCCCGACAAGACTCAAG
>NW_023336188.1:702274-710751 GCF_012550715.1 Geosmithia morbida
CCCCCACCTCTTCTTTGCCAGGTCGGCTATTGGGACGGCTTGACTGGAATGCACCCGGTATACGTCAAGACTCGGGCGCATTCCTCACATATCTTTGCCCGGTATGCCGCTGCCGCTGCTCTCTCGCTTCTCTCCCTCAATGGATTTCTCTCTTTGACTGTGAAGGTCTCGTCCGTTGCTGTTGCTACCTAACTCCCACTCATACCTAGCTAGCTCTTACTCCCACACACACACATACACACCCCTCCCATCTGCGACATTGCAGCCCACCAGTGTACGAACGCAACCATGGATCCCCCTGGTTGTTTTGTTGACATTGATGGCCGGCCACCGATGGTGGTGGCGGCGCACTTACACCAACGACTCCCTCAGACTTACACAGCAGATCATCACCACCAACAAACTTCGCAACACCAACAGCAGCAGCAGCAGCAGCGGCAGCAGCCATTGCATCATCACGACGATAGTAGAGTCGACGCTTTCGTTTCCGCTATACAGGAGCGGCTACCATCACCACCACCACCAGCCGGTGCATTCACAGTCCCTCCTCCTCCTACTCCTCCTTCTAGAGGCTGCCTAGCCGTCAGGCGAAACAGGCCGCCGTCGCTCTCGCTGGGCAGCAGTAGCAACAGAAGCCACGCAGCCACGCCGCGCAACATGGCCTCGTGGACCATGCAGTACCGGACAGAGGCCATGGATCGCGAACCCAGCTTCTTCTGGCAGGAGCTGGACGGGGTCACGGGTGACGATTCCAACGACTTCTTCGGCCAGTTCGTCGACTTTGACGGCAACTCGTCCGCCATGGTCACCCCTTCCATGACGGTCACGGCCGATGCCACCCCGAACTCGGTCATGGGTGATCACACGGTGCCGCGACTACCGGAGTCGTCCCTCATGGTGGGCGATCACCAACCTCAGCAGCAACAGCAACAGCAACAACAAGAAGAAGACGAAGAAGAAGATCAACAGCATCGGTATCAGCCCCAGCACCTACAGCTCCACGACCAGTACCAACAACAGGCACTGCCCGATAGTCTAGGGTCGTCGACGACGGAGGAGTTCGACTTCCTCTCCAGCAGCTCGCACTTTGGCCCGACGCCCAGCGACATCGACCCGAGCAGCCTGGACGCCCACTTCCTCGGGTACCCTCAGCCCAGCTTCCTGGCGGCGCGCGGGTCCATGTCGGACACGGAGCTCCCCAAGGTGGAGGGCATGTCTCTCAGCTCGCCCATCAAGGAGCGGTTCCCCTCTGCGTCGCAGCCGCCGTCGCCGGCCGGCCGTGCTCACTACCCTCATCTTCATACTCTTCAAACTGCTCCTCATCAAGCTGCTGCTGCTGCTCCTCATCCTCCTCCTGCCCCCCCTGCCCCCCCTGCCGTCCCCAATCCTCCCACCCCCACCGCTACCGCCACCCTGCCGGCCCCCCCACGACGACGCGCAAGACGAACAGGTTCCTCGACGCCGTGCAGTCGACCATCCGCAAGGCCACCCACCGCCGAAAGCCCAGGCAGCCGCTCCCCGAGAACCGACCGGGATCGCCCGCCTCCGACGCTCCCCTCCGGGCCCCGAAGCAGAGACCCCGTCGCGGGGTGAGCAGCGGCAGCAAGGTAAAGGCACCGACAGAGACGCCGGCCCCGATGCCCATGCCCAGCCAGCAGCAGATGAACGAGGTCAACGCTGGCAACGGCAGCTTTGTCCACGGCAGCTGCGACGACCCCTTCACGGACGTGCCCAACCTGGCGCCGCCCCACTACGGCCACCGCCACCAGCACGACGTCTCATCACCCCTCAACTCCCCCGGCATCAAGAACGAGGCCGAGTCGTTCCAGGCAGAGCCGCAGATGCCGGGGACGCTACCGCCAGACTGGCAGGTCCACCAGCCCCAGCAGCGTCACCAGTCGTGCTCCCTGCCGGCGTCGTCGTCGTCGTCGTCGGCAGGCCAGTGGAATGGTGGCGGCGGTGACATGATGGACTCCTCGTCGTGGTGGGACCTCAACATGGTCAACCAGAACGGCGAGTACGTCGACCCGCGCAACGCGGACATCAACATGGCCATGCACTCTCAGCAGGCCGGCCTCCCCTACGAATACCAGGCCCACCTTCATCAGCACCAGCACCAGCACCAGCAGCAGCAGCAGCACGGGCATGTCGTCGTCGTGCCCGACGACAGCGGCCTGATGATACAGATGCCCCAGCCTCAGCATCACCACCGGATGCGTCACCACTCCATCGCCAACGACCTGCACATGACAGCTCAGACGCAGCTGCAACCGCCGCCGCCGCCGCCGCCGCTCATGCCGCCGGCCCATCAGCAGGCGACGTCGCATCGCCCACCCCGCGCCCCCTCCTCCGGCGCCCGCCACCTCTCGGTGTCGCCCGTGCGCAAGACGCGCGCCCCCTCCGCGTCCCCCACGCGCGGCACGCCCGCCCAGAAGCGTCACAGCTCCGGAGGCTCCGTCTCGTCGTCCGCGCGGAGCGCTTCCGGCCGTCAGCCCGCCGTCACCACCAGCGTCCCCGGAACGCCCTCTGGCGTGCGGAAACGTCGCTCGCGAGATCCCAGCGGAGGCAGCACCAACCTTGCCTCCGCCGCCGCGACAGCCTCGTCTGCCAGCGTCGGCTCCGGCGCCGGTGGATTCTCCTTTGAGAACGGTGGCGGCTTCGTCAACTTCACCCCCGACGACGGGAGCATGCTCATGACCGGCGTGGCCCCAAGCGGCAGTTCAAAGACGAAGGCCAGGAGGGAGAAGGAGGCCATGGACCGGAGGAGGAAGCTCAGCGAAGCGGCCATCAAGGCTGTTGCTGCGGCTGGGGGGGATGTGGATAAGCTGATGCAGCAGGGATTCCAGTTCTGAAAGCTTCTCTCTCGCTTCTTTTTCTTCTTCTGTACTTCTCTGTCTGGTCGCATTGTCTGTTCTTTTCTCTCTTCTTCCCTCTTCCCTTTCTTTCCTACATGTCCTTCTCCTTCTTCCTTACATTTGCTCTTCCTAATACAGGACACTTGGGTCCAGATGGTGTTTTTTTTCCCTTTTTCTCTTCGGTAAAATGGAGTATTTTAATTCATGTTGCACAACCTACCCTATCACGCGAATTCTTTTTCTTTCTATTTCTTTGTTACTTTGTTACTCCCAACATTTAATATTGTAACTTTACATTTTTCTCATCTCTTTCCATGTCTTCTCCTCCCCCCCTCCCTTTTTTTTTTTCCCCTTTCTATGTCTTTTTACAGCTCAGATGGCTTCCTGTCGTACATTTTCGTCAGGGAGTTGTGTACTACCAAGTGTAAAGCGATCGGAGGTTGGAGAGGAGGGGGGGGGGTTGTTCTCATGGACCTCCAGATTTGTCTCTGTATAGTATTAGTATTCTAGAGAATATGTTTCGAAAAGAATAAAAGAATTGATACAACAATTTTTGTTTTGTTTTCGGTAATATCTAGGAATGCTATTCTTTCATCTCGTATGGTCGATACTTTGCTTCTCGAAACTCGTACTTACTCTACTAATATATAGAGCAATCTGATCACAGCCCATCAATGGTAACCCATACTTGAATCGGGAACTTTTGATGAGTATACTCAAAAGTCCCTGATTCAACGGCCAAGGACATATCGCGAGTCGTCATGTTTACGTTCCCACCAAACTAACTTTTTCGGTGACATTCGTATGGTCCTAGTACTAGTAGTCCAGGCCGGACAGTCAAGTCGGGAGATGATTCCCATAGTTTCCTGACTATCCGGGAACCCCATCGTCTTCCACTCTCATGAGTGGGCGAGCGCATGCATCTTGCGCCCTCTCATGGGGCAAGAAGCCTCGGTCCAGTTTACTGTCTTGCACGAGGCAGCGTGAAGATAAGAGGGAACAGGGTAGAGAAATATATGTGTATATACAATATGGAGTAGTTTGTCGAGGGTTAGTCTGTTTAGAGAAACAAAAAACAAAGAGAAGACAGGTTGTGTGTGATGTTGTCATCCTCGCCACCTCGTGATTCCTAGGCGAACGAGAGAGCAAAAAGTGACCAGACGCGCGAGACTACAGAATAGTTGAGAGGGAAAAAGAAAAAGTTTGTGTGTGAATCATGTTTTCAAACCAACGCCTATTTCAAGCAAATGATCATTTTATAAGACAAAAGGAAGAAGAAGAGGAGAGAGAAAAGACAAGCTTGACCGTGTTTTCCCTCCCTTTTTTTATATCAACAGAATCGATGAGGAAGGAGAAAAGAATTATGGGTTTGTCCTTCTCCTCTAGTGATCGTAACCGGCTCCGCGTTGCCAGGGACTAGAATTCGTCAGCAAATATGCTCGTGAGGGCAGTGCACGGATGAGAGGTCGGGGCATGGGCAGGCGAGAAACATACCTAGAGTTGTTCTGTGCGCGGAACGAGGCGGCCTGGGCTCCGCCCCCCGACGATGACTGGCCGTACGGACTCGGCGAGTTGGAGCGGAAGGGCGACTCGGGCCTGTTGGAGGGGAAGAGAGGCATGCTCGGGTTGACGGGGGAGCGCGGACGGGCACCAGCGCCGCCGCCACCCGCTACGGGGTGGCCGGCGGAGAGTTCCATGTACGAAGGGTCCGTGCGGCGGCGCATGCTGTCCGACGAGACCGAGTCGTTGTCGTCGTCGAGGTCGAGCTGCGACTTGTAGCCGGCCTTGTCGCCGCGGGCCGTGGCGGCCAGGGCGTCGAGCTCCGTCGTGGCGTTGAGCTGGGTCTGAGACTTCATGAACGACGTGCGGTCGTCGGCCATGTAGTGGTAGCGCGTGTCGGGGTCCTTGCGGAAGAAGACGAGCGACGTCGAGATGATGACGAGCAGCAGGAGCGCCAGCGAGAAGGCGGCGTTGAGGATGAAGAGGACGACGCCGACGACGCCGACGACCAGGCCGGGGGCGCCGAAGACGTTGGTGAAGATGAGCAGGAAGATGCCGTTGAGGAAGTTGACGGCCAGGATGGCAATGTTGAACGAGTTGGTGGGCTTGTCCATCCAGGGGCGCAGGACCGACGCACCGATCAGGGCAGCGACCTCGATGATGATGAGCGCGATGGCCTGGGTGATGCCGCTCTTCTGGGCCAGGGCCACGAACATGGACTTGACGAGGATGTAGGCCATGGTGGGCACGATGAAGTAGTAGGCCGAGGCGCGGTACTGGATGTACAGGAAGCCCCACTTGTTGAGCGCCTGGGGGTCCGAGAACAGGATGTAGGCGGGGTTGCGGTGCATGGCGACGGAGCGGCGGGCGATGCTGATCACCTTGAAGGCGCCCCAGCCGAGCGTGATGGTCATGCCGAAGAAGAAGAAGACGGCGAGGACGACGAGGGCGGGCGAGTCGACCTGGGAGAACTCCCACAGGCTCAGGATGGTCATGGACGGGTAGCCGAGCAGGGTGACGCGGAACAGGATGCCCTTGAGGATGGTGACCCACCCGTTCCGGAAGTCGAGGAACTGGTCGGTCTTCATCACCTTCTTCTTGGTGAGCAGCTCGCAGAGACCCTTGAAGGCGAGGACGGCCAGGATGGTGAAGAAGGCGAAGAGCATGAAGAAGGTCAGGCAGGTGGCGAACAGGTTGGTCGTCTCGATGCCCATCTTGAAGGCGACACGCTGGATACCGTATACGAGGTAGTTGCCCGTGCCCAGCTCAATGTTGCCACGCCTGGAGAGGTGCGACGACATGGCGGCGGCGGTGTCGCGGGGCATCTTGGCGACGGCCCGGCTGAACAGGTCGAGGCCGGCGGAGGCGGCAGAGGGGCCACCGATGAGGGCCCGCTTCTCGACCTGGACCGAGTGGGTGCGGAGAGAGTCGAAGATGGTGGCGGCGGTGCCGCCGGTGGCCCGCTGGTACCAGGTGAAGATGGTCTGCATGAAGGGGGCCTTGATGATACCCATGGACCACTGGAAGTTCTGGGTCCAGGCCTGGGCGATCGGGGGCATGTCGACGGCGGTGAGGCCGACCATGGCCTGGGCCTGGAAGTAGCTGAAGAGGGCGAGCGAGTTGGCGGCGATGTGGGCGGCAGCGTTGGTGTGGCCGAGACCGGAGATGACGGCGGAGGAGACGAGAGCAAGACCGGCGATGACGGCGGTGGCCCACTTGATACCGATGAGGTCGACCGTCTTGGTGTTGGAGAATTCCGCTTCGATACAGGCGACGCTCTCGTCGGTCTTGGTCATGTTGACGAAGACCTTGACCTTGGCGTCCAGGTCGGGGACGGTGTAGGCGATGCCGGGGATCTCCGAGGCGGCATCCTCGGGAATGGGGATGGGGAACTCGATGTCCTGGTTACCCGTGTTCATGGGGCAGAGACCCTGAAGCTCGGTCTCGCAGGGGTTGATGGTCTGGCGGATGACCTGGTACCCGTAGGCGGTGATGGCCAGGTCGAAGACGACGTAACCCTGAACGGACGAGGTGATGGCCATGTTGATACTGGCACTGTTGTTGTGAGGCGTGTAGACGACGTGGAACAGGCTGGCCGAGAAGCTCGAGTCTTGCTGACAGGTACTGAGCGACTTGGAGACGAGCATGCGCTCGGCCGCCGCGAAGGGCGACAAGGCCGCCAAGGCGGACAGGGCTAGTGACCACCTCATGTTGGGGGCTCAAGAGCTGGTTGCTGTATGCGTGCGTGCGCGTATTACGATTTATTGATTGATTAGAATCCTTGCGTGGATTTATTCTGTTTCCTCGCTGGTTGTTGTTTTTGTTGTTGTTGCCGTAATTGTGGTATATGATGTGTGTGGATCAAACAAGACACAGCTAAGCGAGAGACGGCTTCGACGGCAAACGGGGTTTGTCGCGTGTGGCGGTGGTGGGTGGTTGACCAAGGTGATGGTGAAGAGAACGGATGAGGCGTCGTCAACGAGTCACGCTCTGGTTTTGGTGGTTGGGAAAGTTTGGCGAAAAGAAGGCGGCCGTAGTCGAAGAGAGCGAGCGGGAACGCGCGTCCGAGGGGATCGAAGACCGGCCGGATCACAATGGTCGTGCGTTGGTTAAGAAAGGGGTGTCGGCGTAAGCGAGCGAAGGTGGACGACGGAGAAGGAGAAGGAACAACGAAAAGGAGAACGAGGAGAACAAGGATGACGAGAAGAGAGAGAAGAACAGGAGCTGTCGGAGCGCGCTTCTTTCTCTCTTTCTCGACGAGGGCCGAGGACGAGAGGACAAAGGGCGTCGGAAGAGTAGCCGGGCGATGGCGTCGTTTGTCGTTTGTCTCGTCGTCGTTTTCTTCGTCAAGAAGGGTGTCGGGATGGAGGGCGAGGAGGAGGAGGAGCAGGGAGAAGGAGGAGCGACAGCAAGAGCAGCGGTCGTAATTACCAGGGGAGTGAGCAGCAGCAGGGGCGATAAATGGAGCGGGAACCAGAAGCGGGTCAACAGAGACGTACTCGTATACGCAACGAGTGAGAGAGAGAGATGAGCGAGAGAGAGAGAGAGAGAGAAAGAGAGAGCACGAGTACGTAGTATTGGACAAGGGGGGTGGGCAGGTGAGCAAAGGGTCTGAAAACGGAAGGACGAATTTGGTGCTGGACGGGTGCTACGGTTTCGATACTCGTAGGGGCTTATAGTCGAAGTACAGCGGTGCGGCACGGTGATTTACAGTGGATGTAGCCCTTCTAGCTTCCAGATATAGTGAGTGGGTGGGCTAAGGTTCCAAGTTTCTTGTACTCAACTGGCAATAAATGTCTTGACTCTCTGACATTCAATGTACGGGGGGGGGGGGGGGCATTATCTATTATTGGCGAATACAGGTATATCTACTTGGAGTCTTGGAATGCGACGGGCAGACTGTAGGCAGCCTGAGCAGTGCCTCTTTGTACGAGTACAGTACATCAACCTGTCTATCCCGTCAGTGGCATGCGTCGTGAAGCACCACTGGGGGGGGCTGTGCAGCTGGGTACACGGCAGCCCGCCCGTAGTCTTCCTGATGGATGCACGGCATTGGTACTTGGTCTGTGGGCGTGTCTAGGCCCATATATAATGTATCACGGCCCACCCTTCCAGGGGTTACGGCCATCGTACTGGCGCGTAGGGGGGGAGGGGGGGGGGAGGGGTGAAGGCTGTAGGGGATAGGCCAGTGGTTGGATCGCTTGGATCAAGCCAAGAAATCATTTCGCTGGTACGAGATGTTATTATACGTACAGATTACTCTGCTAGTGTATACTACTAGCATACTACTAGCATATGTAGTACTGGAGTATCCGTAATATTTGAATCCTGAAATAGATACCAATAGATACAGAGAAGTCCTCGAGTTTTATTTTTATTTTTATTTTTTTATAGGGGTTTTTTTTTGGCACTTCTTGGGTCTCGTAATAAAGTTGTCTGTCATGAATGAATGCTTTTCTGTTTCTGGAAGTACTTTTCTTTCTTCTTCATCCCTCTCGGAAACGGCAGTGGCAACATGTACGACGACGTAATCACATGAACCATCCTGGCCTCTTGCGTGATCAGTAAGGAAAAACCCAGAGAAGGAGGCGTGGGGGAGGGGGGGGGGGGGGGGGGGGGGGG
>NW_023336188.1:710861-762749 GCF_012550715.1 Geosmithia morbida
GGGGGGGGGGGGGGGGGGGGGCGGCGGCGGCAGGAGAGAGATAGTGGCCCACAAAGTCTCCAGCTGGCATCTGAAAGAATGAAAATTCATAGTCTACAAGTCTCCGGGTCTGTCTGTCAATCTGTACGAGTACGGGTATGGATACAACAATGTTACGAGGAAGAATAAGTACGAGTGTAATAATGCTGGGCATTTGGAGTGTAATACCAAGTCAGCGAGCCTCTCCAATTCCTTGGTCATATAACGATACGGGTATTATTGGTATCATTAAAACTCGTAACTGCCAAAATCGGTGAGCGCTATTACGGTATCATTACCTACCCATACAGGCTACAGGCTACAGGCCACAGGCCACAGGCTACAGGCTACAGGCCATCATCACCTAACCTCCACCTCCTAGGTAGGGTCCTCCTCCGCCAATTGTTCCCTCCCTCAATGAGCAAAGCCAGTATTCATCGTAAACAGTCATCTGTATGGGCAGTAAGTATTGTTACTCTGGCTGCTACGAATAATAACAATCATGATGATAATCCATCATCATCACAGTAACTCATAATCACAATGCACGTATCCCGTACTCGCACTCGTAGACTCACAACACGAAATCTCCATCACACGGGTAATCTACTCGTCTACTCGTAATGATATTAACATACCCAGCATCTCTACGGAGTAATAACATGCATGTGCTGGAGTCTTTGCATCATCCTCGTCCTCTTCCCAACTTTGCCCATCACTGGACTGTCACCTCCGTATCAACCGTACACCCGTACTCTCACGTGCAACTAACCATATTCATGGCAGCAATGACAATAACAAACAATACTACATGTACGTCGCATTCTCGTAATACCCCTCCTGGAACTCGATATCGAATACTACTTTCTGGAGACGACCTGGAAACAAGCGCCTGGAGACGAGATCAAAAGGCCCCCCCCCCCCCCCCCCCTGATCCACCCCCCGCGGCTCGCTGAAATTAAATCCAGGGAATGCCCACGCTGCACTGCCTCCTCCCTCCCCCTCCTTCCTCAAAGGCCGTGGACCATGTGCTTCAGGTCAGGTCTCACCATACGGGAACGAGGTCTTGCTTGCCGTCGCGTCCCTATCTTGTCTCCTATTAACTAGGAGAAGGAAAGAAAAGAAGGAAAGAAGAATGGATGAAGGAAGAAGGCTCTGACCTGCACAAAACAAGACATGGCGATAGACCGCTTCCTCTTTTTTTACTGGAACGTTATCCAGGTTCATCCATGCCATCCCATCCTCTCCCCACCACCACCACCACCCTCTTCTCCTTCTCCTTCTCATGCTTCACATTCAAAACGTACACACAGACGGAAAGACAGAAAAAGCAAAATGAGGAAGAAAAAACAAGAGACCACATTTCATATTCCATTCACTTCTCTTTTTACCTCTATGCCGTGTTATCGAGTAATGATACCACACTGAAACCCCGCTCCCATTACCCCGTAGTTTCCGGTTCCACGTCTCATGCCATCCTGATCATCTCCTTGCAGCTTCGCCGGCAGCAGCACTCTCTGACCTTCCCTCCCATTCCTCGTGAGTCTCAGCCGGCTGACGACCGGCTGATCCTTGCCGGTTTGTACGGCCCAATCTTGACCATCATGATGTAATACCGTGCATGTTACGGAGTACGGCTGAGAATATACTTGGGGGCCACGACTCAGTCGTATGTTGTGCCGTCCAACGCGGTGAAAATCGTTATTTATCGCGTTTCCTATCCATGTTTTCTTCCTCTTCACTCCAGTACTTACTAGATACTAGTAGTATCTCTCTAGCATCTCTCTCAGGTCGTTGTGTGATAACTCCTCGATCAAGTACCTGATATCGTTTGGCGGATGTGAAGATGAATCATATAATACTGCTCGTAAATTATCATTATTTTTGAACTTTTTTTTTCCACCCAGAGGATTCCTCTTATGCACATGTCATCAGTTATATCCGAACGTATTATCATTATATAATCTAGTACAAAATCATCATTCCTATGCAGCATGTAATGCAACTATTATGCTTTGGACAGTTTAAAGTGAAAAAAAAAGAAGAGAAAAAAACAGGAAAAGGAAAAAAAAAAAAAAAAAAGGAAACCCTCTCCCCCTTTCACAGCTGATCCCATTTCGAAGTCCAAGGTTGCACCCCCATAGATACATCGACCCCATGCTTATAGTCACTCCTGAGCTCCTCCCGGTCCACACCGCAGTGGACCTGACCGTCGCGGCCTATGAACCACCCAAGCCCGTACGTAGCCTCCTGCGCCGCCAGCCTCTGCACCAGCTCCCTCCGGCTGATCTTGGCCGTGCCCACGAAGCTGTACAGCATCTTGCTCTGGTGTATAAACGCCAGCACGGACGCGATCGTGTTGGGCTGCCGCGGCAGGAAGGGGTGCCTGCGTCTCAGGAAGACCGTCGTCGCCACGCCGGTCATGTACAGCAGGATGAACATGGCCAGCCCGAAGGAGACGTAGAACGACTGGAGGGTCTCCTGGCCGGACCCGACAATGTCCAGATCCTCATCGGCGTGGTCCCTCCTCCCGACGGCGGTCCCACCGTCGCCGTCACCGTCACGGGTCCGGCGCTGCTGATCGGCGTGGCTATGGAGCTCGTCCTGGCTCATGAGAAAGTCTCGCCCGTCCACCGACGCCAGCCCGGTGACCAGGATGGTCAGGAACTCCGCCATGACGGTGCCGAAGCCGACGAGGAAGACGAGCACGTGCCCGTTGAACAGGGCCCGCATCGGCATGTACCCGAAGGGTAGGGCCGTGTAGTCGAGTGTGAGCGTCTTGGAGGGCGCGTGCCGCCGCGACAGGATGTAGTAGGGCTCCATCATCCGCACGGCCGTCTCGAGGCTGCCCCAGGCCAGCTTGAGGGCGACGGCCAGGGCCGTCACCACCCACGAGGCCTTGTCGGTCACGACGTCGGCGGCCGTGAAGAGGAATAGCGGGATGAAGCCCATAAAGGCCAGCAGGGACGCGATGAACGGCAGCCCCCCCGCCGGCCGCAGCATCAGCGGGTGCGGGTTGCCCGGGAGGTGGCTCTCGGTGTACTTGTTGCGCTCCGCCGTCGACGGCGGGTTCTCGTCGTCGGGTGCGAGCGACGAGTTGCGTAGAATGTACCGGTGGCCCTTGAGTCTGTGGTGCACGTCCTCCGGGTTGGCCGTGTCCAGGTCGCGGAAGTCCATGAGCATGTGCGACACGACGGCCATGGATGCCAGCCCCGCGATGCCGCGGACGTCGCCCGCCAGCCCAGACCGCCGGCGCTGCAGCAGCCACAGCAGCCCGGCCCCGCTCGCCGCACACACGCACAGCGTGCTAGTCAGCAGCCGCGAGAAGACGCCCGAGATGCGTATCTCCTTCACCCGGTCCAGGTCCGCCGCCCTCTGGTGACGGTCCGGCGTCAGCACCAGCGACGCCGCCGCAAACGTCGGCACCAGCGACGCCGCCAGCGTCGTCGCCAGCGACGACAGCGCCACCGCGTAGTGGCCGACCCGCAGCGCCCCCACCGGCCGCAGCAGGCTGAAGCTCGTCATGTAGTCGACGTTGATCGACTCCGCCGCCAGCGCGCCACCCGGCCGCGACATCTGATAGTACGCCTCGAACCGCCGCACCTCGAAGTCGGTGAACTGCCACAGCACCCCGAAAAACACGGCCGCTATCGTCGGCCCGAACTTGACCAGGAAGTACGTCCCAGGTTCGACGTCGCCCGGCGATACGAATCGCACGAGCGGCCTGTCCCCGTCGTACGTCCGGAAGAGCAGCTCCTGCATTGCCCCCAGCCCCACCGACAGCACCACCAGCAGGAGCAGGTACGGCCACCGCATCGACACCGGCTTCCAGTTGGGCTGCGGGTAGAAGAGCTCCGTGCTGCTGCGGTTCGGCGACGGCCCGCCCGTGCTCACGGTCCGCGACCGCGACCGCGCCTCGTCCGGTACGATGTGGTCCGGCCCCCCCAGAGTGCTCAGATCGGCAATGCTCTCTGCTGCCGCCGCCGCCGGTGTCCCGGTCCCCTCGTGCATCACCTCAATCACCTCGCCGCGCCTGTTGGCCTCCTCCTGGCCGATGCTGCTGATCACCTGCCTCCGTCCCACACGATCCCCCGCCGAGAGATGCCTCGAGAAGGAACGCGACAGGCTGCGCTGCACGGCCGTCGGCGACGACAGGATGTCGGCATCGCGCAGCCTCGACTCGGCCCGGAACCCTTGCCCTATCCCGCCCGTCAGATGTCCGCTGGACTCCTGCTCCCACAGCTTGCGCAGGAACTCGTTGTCCTGGGCGCCCATCGGGCCCAGGGCGTTGCCGACGTCGAACACCGTCGGCGTCGACGGCACCTGGTCGTCGTGCTCATCCTGCTCGCGGATCGTCTCGTACGCACCGTCCACGGGCTCAGCACTTGCAAGCAGGGACAGGTCGTATTCCTCCTCGTCGATGGCCTCCTGCGTCGGTCGGTGGCGGAGGCTATGCCGCCTCGACGACGCCCTGCGACCTACTCTGGACAGCGCTCTGGCCGGCAAACTTCGTTTGCCGTCGCCCACCCCCGGGGAAGGCGGCACGCGACTGCACGTCGTCGGCGCCCCAGGGTAAGGGAACGATACCGTCCAGGACGAGGGGACGCCCTGCCGTGTATAGTTTCCGTCGTCATCGTTTCCGGCGTAGGTGAGCCGAGAGTCGAGAGAGACGAGGGATTCGCGCGCATGCAGCCGTGACTGCTGCTCAGCCGGCCCATCGTATAGGCTCGCCGTGACAATGGTGAGCGCCGAGACATTGGAGGCCTGGTGGTTCAGCCGCTGCCGCTGATGGTCAGACTGCATGAACGGCTCCTTGGCCGCATCGCTAGGATGAGCCATGTGGTGATGCTGATCCACGAGCCAACATTGCGATCCCTCGAGAGAATAGATAGGGCTGAAAGTGTCTTGGCGGGGGTGGTTTGGCTCAACTTCCAAGTTGTGGGGGTCAACTTATCAGGTCACTCCGACTTTTGACACACAAAAAAAGAAATAAGTAAGAAGAATCAAGCGGGTGATGGCTAAAAATACTAACGACTGACGGTGGATTCACAGAAGAAGAAGAAGAAAGGAACACTTGCGAAATAGCGGGCAAAAAAAGAAGAAGAAAAAGAAAAAGAGAGAGCAGTGAAGCCGAGGCTGAGAAATCGGGGAGGGTAATGCTCGGTAGGATTCGTCCAGCGCATGCACTTGCGCGCCTGGCTATTCACCCTCTCCTCCCCCAATGGGAGAGAAGCGTTGAAGGTCTGGCCCGTCCCGTCCTAGACAGGGGGGAGGGAACATACCAGGGGTCTTGGACGGGACGTGCAGGTTGCTGCTTACGGTGCAACTTGTCAGACGCTAAGCTAATCGTCTAGTAAGAGTTCGGCGCGATACTGTTGGTTCCGCTGTCCAGAGGGCTGCTACTAATAATAGAACCACATGTAGTGTAAATATTGGGGAGGAGTTTGTGGTACGTTGACGATTGAACGACGATAGGGCTCTGCCATCGGTGAGACTGTAGGATGTTGGGAAGATTGAATGATGGCGGTTGAAAGATTACTCAGCGGAGTCGTGGCAGATGCAGATATATCAAAAGATCCGAGACAACGGAAATAGTGTCCAGACTTAGTCTATTAGTTAGGGGAATCATCAATATCTATAAGAAAAACCTCCAATCTCAGGAGAGGGTCCAATGAACCCGGTAATGATCACCATAATGATATATACTCCCCAACGCCTTGTTTTTTTCTTCTCTCGTCTTCCCGAAAGCTCCAACCATGTGGGTTGCGGAACATCGAAGCATAGTATGTAGAAGGGTCGATGATAGAACCAGGAAAACAATTACTCAACACCGCTTCACAACCAAGGTGCAGAGAAAGAAAGTGTGCAACACGAAAGTAGAGAGAGAGAGAAGGGGGAAGGACGAGTCTCCCTATATGAGGAGCAGAGCAGTCAGAGCAGCGGGCACGACGATGGTAGCCAGCGGGGCGACGCGAGCCATGGCGGGAGCACCGCTGACCTTACCGCAGCAGTTCCAGTCGTAGGTGACGTTGTTGAGCCTGGCGGCGACCTCGAATACCGAACCAGGACGGTTGCCGTAGTTGTAGTAGTCGACGTTGAGGAAGGTGGGGTTGCGTCCCCAGTCGGAGCGGCAGTTGTTGGCGGCGAGGCCCAGGCTGCCGTAGCCCGAGTCGGCGTTGGTCTCGTTGAGGAGGGAGACGGCGGGGACGAGGAGCGAGGTGGAGAAGACGTTGAACTCGACGTTGAGATTGTGGTTGATGAGGTACATGCTGTTACGCGTCGACTCGGCGGACAGGTCGGGAGGGCGCTGGGCGGTGCAGGGGAAGGCGCGGTCGGTCGGGTCGAAGGGGGTCTCCCACATGTGGGCGAACTGGTCGTGGAGCCAGGGGTAGGCCGTCTGGTTGGCCTTGTAGTCCATGAACATGACGACGCGCTTGCCGCGGACGATCATCTCCTCGAGCGTGGGCCAGTCGTCGAGCGACATGGGGAGGTAGGGAGCCTCGTAGGCGTGCTTGAGGATGCCGGACTTCTGGATGTAGGGGGCGTAGTAGTCGGGGGTGGAGTAGTTGCCGTTGCCCAGGAGGATGGTGACGACGTCGTACGGGTGCTTGCTGACCCAGTCGGCCACCAGGCTCAGCCAGTCGTTGATGGGGCCGGCGTCGAGCAGGTCGCACGACGTGTGGCAGAAGTGAGGCTCGGTGCCGTTGGTGGGCCACTGGATCTGGGCCTGCAGGAAGCGGACGCCGTCGTTGAGCTGGGTGGTGACGGAGAGCTCCTGGTTGGAGCCCGAGTTTCCGGGGCGCACGAAGGGGGAGTTGTGGCAGCCGACGTTGCTGACGTTGCTGTACTTGCGGCTGCACAGCTCGACGTACCTGTTGCACGGCTGAGTGTTGGTGGGCGCGGGCACGCCGGACGTGACGGTCCCGTTGCCGGTCGTCGTCGCGGTCGACGACGACGAGACGCTGGCGGTCAGGGACGTCGTCGTCGACGGATCGTCGTCGGTGGTGCCGGTGGCGGTGCTGTCATCGCCATTGCTCAGGGCGATCTTGGAGGTGTAGGTCGTGTAGGCCCCCGAGGGCACCTCTGTGTTCTTCGTCGTCTCGGCCGTCTTGGTTCCGGTGTAGAAGTGGAGGGATGATGTGGCAGAGTAGTCGACGGTGGGCTCGGTCTGGGCTACGGCGAGCTGGGGGAGCAGGCTGCCTGCGGCCCAGAGCAGTGCCGTAGCGGACCGCATGGCGTCTGTCTTCTCCGGTAGCGGTACACAGATGGTCGGGAGGGGAGGCGGGGAGATCCGAGAGAGAGAGAGAGGGAGGGGGGGGGGGTGGGGTTGAGATGTCCGAGTGAGGATATCATGAGAAGGAGGGACGACGGCTTTCTCTCTGCCCACTTGTCCCCGTTTGTTTTCTTCTATGTTTGTTTGATGTAGCAATGATAAAAATGGGCGGTAAAAGAGAGGAGAGGGAGTAAGAGGACCGGGGAGGGGTGATACGACACTCGTAGTATAGTACCGACAGAGTAATTACGACGTATTGGAACCCAATCTGCCTGTGACATTGTGGAGGCAGGTTATGTACATGTGATGGAGCAGGTACGGAGTATTCGGTCGTTGACTTGTCGATGGAAGCGCGTACAGGCAGAGAGAGATAGACGTGTTAATATCACTACAGACATTAGCACCCTGGCAGATACGGCGTATCGTATCACCGGAACATGGTACGGAGCAAAGTTTTTTTTAATTTGTAATTTTTTTCATTCTCGTAAATTTTTCCACCCCCTCTCACCTCATTAATCCATACAAACCGAGGTGAGCACAACTTGCGGCTGTCAGTGGAGACGATGTGCATCCTATGACGGCATGCCCTGAAATCTCACTGTGTGAGAAAGGGGATATGCCGACTGTGAGACAGGGGGGGGAGAGCCTGGTCACGGCACAGGCCACGGAAGGGGGAGTGGGAGCTGAGAAGTCAATGGCTCCATCTTCATTCATGTTCACTGGCTGAATATCGATTACTGCAGCACAGATAGATGTACGAGTACATGTACACGTGTGCGGATGGTATTGCTGTACTCTCTATTGCTAGCAGAGTTACCGTACAGACATGATGCGATATCATACTCCGTATATGTACGAGCAGTTGGGTAGTCTGCTCATACGAGTCAGCATGGGCCGTTGATATCGTCATCATCATTCGATGACGGCCACCTGGTAGTACTCGTGCGTCGACACCTTTCACGAGGTCAAGTATCGCTGCCGGCAGTACAGATCTGTGCTATTGGCAGTACTGCCGGCAGCAATATTTCCCGTAACCGCCGGTGAGCCGTAACTGGCCATTCCCGAGCCTCGCAGGTCGCCAGGCATCTCTATGCAGAGAAGTAACGCTCGCGATGCTCGTACAGCCCGAGCCTTCGACTGAGTCCGACACGAGTCTTGATAGCGAATAGATGCGTAAAAAAGACACACACACACACACACACATGCGCTTAGACGCCGTCAACATACCCAAGCCACGGCGTTGCAGAGTCCTCGATCCGTGAAATCTCATAAATGACATGCCGGTCCCGACTTCTGGCCTGGCCTCGCCTCCTCGGATATCAATACTGCCTGGCGCTACTGCCTGGCGCTACTGTACGGCGCTACGAGTATGGGGAGGGGAAGAGGACGCGTATGCGGCGAGTGCGAGTGGGACGGTGATGATGGCACATGAATGGTGTAATACAGATATCGACATCTCTAGCTCTCGTACGGAGTAAACACCACGATTCACGTTCATGCTGCATCTTGATCTTGGCCGTTCCTGCTGAACAATCGTCTATTCTGGTTCTCTGCTCTATCCGTAACGATGCAGTGATATTCCCACATATAATCTGGACTCCGTACAGGCACTGATATTCATACTGCAGTGCAGGTATCATTACTCCCGTACCATGACAGATTACCGTCATGGTCGTGGTCCCAGCAATACTAATAATCCATAATAATAAATAATACATCATGATGAATAGTACATCATGATAATAATACATCATAATAATAATACATCATGATAATACGTGCATTACCTGTAGAGCCGTAATCAGGGATCGGTGGAACCTCGCAAGCTCGCGGCCTCGCACAGCGTGCGTGCATGGCTGCTCTCCACAGAACTACGGACGGTATGAATTGGCAAGATCGGCAGAAGATCTCATTGAGAATGTGTGCGCATTTCTCTCTCCTCTTCCGTAACACCAACGTAACTATGCATCCGTGGCAACTTGCAAGACTTCAATCCTGATCCACAAGGACCACAGATTGCCACCAACGGGGCCCAGCCGATGCGGCTGCTAATACGGGCAGTACGCGCAGCAGTACGGGTAGCACGGGTAACACCAGCCCTGGTATTGACCTGATACGGTCGGCTACGGAGTACGGAGTACTTCTCCGCATCGGAATAGAGCGTATCGGAGAGGAGCAGATGAGAGGAGGTAGAGGGAGGAGGAGAAGGAGGAGAAGAAAAAAAAGCTTGGTATCGAAGTTCATTGCCCCATGCGCATGGGTCTTATGATGGGTACGAGTAAAAGGGGGTTTTGGTTGACCGAGCACTCGTAGATTACGAGTACGATACGGAGCAACACAGATTACATGGTATGCATGAAAACCTGATACATTGACCTCCAACGCCGAGGGCGGCTATGGGAAGCTTCCTACTTGTGCGGCGCTTGTATTGAAATGTTTACTCACCAAGGAATCGTGTGTGTGATTCATCTCCATCTTTCGCTGACAGAGTGAAGACAGAGTCTGATGCTGACGTTGATGAGGATCAAGCCTCTGATCGGGACCCTGCTCCCCCCCTTCCCCCCAACTTTTCCGGTCTTCAATGCAAGGGAACAAGGATATCATCATCATACAAGCACCGGTCCACCTTTGTAAGATGATAATCGACGTCCCTGCTCCTCTGACCCTTACCCGTGAACCAGTATGTGGAAGACACTTGATCCTGCGAGTGAACATCTTCTCCATAAAGGGAAGGGGGGAGGGAACAAGAAAAAAACACATCACGACCATGTTCAAATCATTCGTACAGTCAGTCCATGATGCATCCTGACGATATGACCCTTGTCTTTTGCTTCTACTGCCGTAATGACCAGGGTGTGATGGTAGCGGGTGATGAGTGGGTACTACGTCCATGCACAGATAGGGACAGACGCTCCACAGTCCCACCACACACACCCTTTTCCTTCCCTGACTCTTGGCTTTGCGGCAAGCGGCAGCAAAGCGGCAGCAGAGTGCCAGCAGGTGCCAGCAGGTGCCAGCAAGCCTGCAGCCGGTGACGTCTGACCCTCCCAGAGCCTCCCCAAAGCCTCCGTGCACATGGCACATGCCTGCACCGCAAAGCAAAACCTCTCTGCCTATGCGAACCCCCCAAACTTCGCCCCAACAGCATAATCTAACATCCCACCTTCCTTCTCCCATCCTCTTCCACCTGGACCTTTACCCCAGTCAAGCTCCTCAGCTCAGCCCGACCACCGAGAATATTCAGTATTACCATTACTAGTACGAGAGCTACCGTCTGAGCCTGAGCCTGAGCACTGAATACTATATTCCTACTAGCACTCGGGACCGTGGTGCGGTACACGGCTAAAGAGGGTTACCCTCTCCCCTCGTTCCCTCTGACCTCCCCCCTCCTTCTCTTTTTTTTCTTCTTCTTTTTCATCTGTATTCTTTTACCTTCTCTGCTCTGGGTCGCCGTCAACCGAACTTCCTCCCCTTCCTCCCCCCCCTCCTCCTCTTCCCCAGGGGCTGCCACTGCCGTCTTCAGCCATGGTCGCCGCTCCTATTCACAGACGAAACACAACTTACGTCGCCGCCGCCTTCTACCTCCTCAGCCTGCCGTTCCTCATCCTCGTCTCGATCGGTAACACCTACGTCAACGGCACCCTCAACTCGATCTACTTCTTCAAGCTCGATGTCTCCCAGATCATCCCCATCTCCGTCTCCAACTCGAATCTTCTCAACTCTGTCGCGCGAAGCCTAGGTCTCCATGACTTCTACTCTGTCGGACTATGGTCCTTTTGCGAGGGTTACCTGGGAGAGTAAGTTTACATATACCTTGGATCTCTCTCTGAAAAAAAAGGGAAAAAAAAACAATTCCCATCCTATCCCATCCATCCTACGTATATATACTGTACAAATATATATATACATATATATATATATATTTGTGTGAATATGACGATACGTACATGTACGATACATGAGCACGCATGCTGATCACGTCCCACAACAGAGGTGTAACCTACTGCTCCAAGCCAAAGAGCTGGTTCTGGTTCAACCCAGTCGAGGTTCTCGTGAGCGAGCTCCTGGCCGGCGCTAGTATTGCCCTGCCGTCCGAGGTGACGACCATCCTGAAGCTCCTCCGCCTGGGCTCTCACATCATGTACGCCTTCTACACGGCCGGCACCGTCGTCAACTTCGTCCTCATGTTCGTGACCCCGCTGGTCCTGCGCACCCGCTGGTTCTCCCTGGCCATCTCCCTGCTGGCCTTTGTGTCGGCCATCCTCATCACCGTCGCCTCCGTCATCAGCACCGCCATCACCGTCGTCGCCAAGATCGCCCTCACCGCGCAGGATGAGCTCAACATCTCGGCCGACATCGGCGTCAAGATGTTCGTCTTCATGTGGCTCGCCACCATCTTCACCGACCTGGCCTTCATCCTCCACAGCGCCATGGGCTGCTGCTGCAAGCCTGACCGCCACGCCGCCGCCGCCGCCGCCGCCGCCTCCCAGAACGGTTCGTACGAGCCTAGTATGCGCGAGAAGGGCATTATTCCTCTCGCCAACTTTATGAAGCGGCGAAAGGGCGGTTCTGCCGCCGGTGATGGCAACGAGTAACACACACATCACACACACTCTCTTCCACATACATATACATACACACACATGCGTGCGCAACTCGACCTGAGCGACGAAAACTTGCATAGAGGAAAAAAAGCAAATTCTGGATCACGGGATGTCCTTGTCATCACCAGCCCAAACGGCACAGAGACGAACGAGGAGTGGAGTTCAATTTTCGTTTGTCCTTTTTAATTCTTTTGAGAGTTTCTCACCCTCTACCCTTTATTATTAGATTACATGTTTTATAGAGGTCAAAGCAGACAGCGCCGGCGCATACTGGGTAATTTGGTGCAACTACAAGCTGGCCTTTTTTTTTTTTTTTTTTGGGAGGGGGGAGATGGGAGATAAAATCTAGAGAATATACCACACAAACGCACACGCGCACACATGTACATGGTGCGAATCGCATACAATTCATATATATACACTTCATTCTTCATCAATGCCGGGTCTAATATTCTAACGCTAGTAACAAAAACAGATGCAGGTATGAAGGGGGGGGGGGAAGAGAGTACAAGAATGAGAGCTGAGGAGAAAAAAAAAAGCCATCATCACAGAATATGAGAAGCGAGTGTCCCGACCACCACAAGAGCAGCGAGACATCTCTTCCCCACGCCCAGCGGTGCCACCCCCCCATCCTTGGGGAACTCCTTCTGCACCCTCTCCGTCTGGCTGGCCTGCGCGGAGAAGCAGCTCGCCGTCCCGCACTTGTACCCGCTCGGGCAGCAGCCGGCCGTGGGACCGGCCGACGCGCCGCACATGGTCCACCCGCCCGCGCACGTGCCCGTGGCCTCTGACGTGGGCAGCGTGTCCCCCTTGACCACGACGGTGACGCCCGCGCCCGTGATGGTCGTCGTGCTCGACGGGGCGGGGCACGAGAAGGTCTCGCAATCGCGGTTGGTGCGGCAGCACCCGCCGCCGTGCGTGGCTAGGCAGCCGTAGAAGCCGGTGGGACCTAATAGAGTCAGTCAGATCTCTCTCTCTCTCTCTCTGTGTGTGTGTGTGCGTGTGTGTTAGTTCCACAACTTACAGCCTGTCTGTGTGCTTTCAAACGTTGTGCCCGACGTATCGGTTGGCCGAAAGGGCATTCCACCTGTCTGTGTGGCCGTCACCTTGGCCGAGGTCTCTTTCGTCGTCTCGGTGCTGGATTCGGGCTCCGACCCGGTCTCCGACCCGGTCTCGGTGGTGATGGTCTCTGCTGTTGACGTCTTGCTGGTCGTCGCGGACGTTGCCGTCAATGTCTGTGTCACTGTCGCCCAGCCTTTCCCTCTCCCACCCCCTCAATTGTCAGCATTACGAATACACATTTTCAGCGAGAGGCGGAAAGTAAGAAAGCAAAAGAAGAAGAAGAGGAAGGAGGAAGGGAGAGAAGAAGGCAAGAGGGGGAAACTGACATCCAGCACCCACACACTCATACCCCTCGAGACAGCAGCCCCCTCCCAGACTAGCGGGACAGCTCACAGCCGAAGAGGGACACTGGCTCACGGCCCCTTCGCACGTCGATCCTTCCGGACAGCAGGCGACATGTCCCACCATGGTATCCGAAACGTCGGTGCAGTACGTGCCGTCCTGACAGCACTTGTTCGGCGAGCCCACGTCCGCGCAGCTGTTCATGTTGGCCGGGCAGGACGACCGCTTCTCCAGCAGTCTGAGCGCCTCGGCCGCGCGGCGGAGCACGCCCTCTTGCGTCTCGTCAAAGTGCGCGGCAAAGGCTCGTTCGTAGATTCTCGGTCCGGACATTAGAGCTAGGGACATGTTGCTGCCGCTGCTCATGGACTCTGCATCCACGTCCACGTCCACGGCCACGGCCATGAAGGCTAGGTGTTCGGGAAATAGCTTGGCATTCAGATCGGGCGGTAACTTTCGTAGGGCTGTCGGGCTCGCGTTTCCTGATTCTGCTGCCGCCGCCGCTGCTGCTGCTAGGGGTATGAGAGCGAGAATCTTGGTCAGGACAAGCTCTAGAGACCGCGGGTAGACCATTGTGCTTTTGCTGTTTGCTGTGCTGATCGTCGGCCGAGGTGGGGTGGTGGTGACGGTGGTGGGATGTTCTTTCGCTGGGAGTTGCTCGGGCTTCTGTGCTTATAAAGAGCCTGCGTTTAGAGGAACGGAATGCCTTTGGAGAGAATTGACGGTGTGTGAAGTATCCCCTGTCAGAGCACAAACTGACTACACGTGGCGATTGGTCCCTTGAAATGTCGGTGGTTACTTGCGATATGTGCGTCACAGCGTACTTGCTAATACTGAGTGGGCAATATTTTTTTTTCTTTCTTTTTTGTTTTGTTTATGTGTAGGACCCCAAAAGTACGGGCGGGTGGCTGGGCAACGCATCGTCGACGACCTTGCGGGGGGGGGGGGGGGGGGGGGGGGGGGGGGGGGGGGGGGGGGGGGGGGGGGGGGGGGGGGGGGGGGGGGGGTCATTGGACTGATGACGGACACGAGTATTATTACTTGTACCACAACTACCGATCAGACAGATTCAGATTCGAGAAAAGGAGAAGAGATGAAATCGTCACCTCTCCGTCCAATATGAAGAACTGCATCAAATATACTCAAAAGGAGACACGCCGTTTGAGAGTCACCCCTCTTGGATATGATGTCTCGTCCCGAATAGGCAACACGTACACTCCGGACAGTCTACACGTCCAAACGGCCACATCGTTCAGACGCTAAAGTCTCCAAAATCATGGACGGGGCAGAACAATCATCGAAAGGGTGCTTGGCCAAAAAAAAAGGATTTCTGTATGCATTTTATTGGTAAAATTACAAGTCTATGTTACACTCGTATGCAAGTCATGTCCCCCCTCTGCTCTACAAGGATGCAGCCGCCCTATCGTACACTGCAAGCACTCGCCAAGTTGGCCATCTTGATCATCAAAACATGGCGTCCTGCCCCTTCTCCTCAGTCTCCTCAGCCTTCTCCTGGCGTCTAGCCAGCTGAGGCCCCCGAATGGCAGGGGGTTCCTTGACGAAAGCGTTGCAGAGCAAGCCGGCGGCGACGCTGACATTCAGGCTGTCGACGCAGCTGTCGTGGACGAACCGCGGCACTGACAGCTCGTGGTCGGCTGCCATCTTGACCTGCTTGGGCAGGCCGAAGCCTTCGTTGCCGAGGACGAGGATGCAGGGGCTCTCAGCGAGGGGGTTCTCCTTCTCGATGTCGCCGGTGGAGACAAACTTGCCCGCATGCATGGACGTGAGCTTCCTGCTCGGCGGCGCCACGGCGGCGAACGACCTCCACCCGGCCCGGCGCGACTCCTCGAGGAACCTGACGGCCGAGTCGACGGTGAAGATGGAGACCTCCTCGACGGCACCGGCCGCCGACTTCAGCACGACGGGCGTGAGGGTCGACGAGTTGCGGTCCGTCACGCCCACGGCGTCCACGCCAAAGTAGCTCGCCGTGCGGAGCATGGCACCCAGGTTGCCCGGGTCGACGATCTCGTTAAGCAGGAGCACCAGCGGGCGGCCTGACCGGCTGGTGGACGGGCGGCGGGGGATGAAGGCCTCCGTGCCGTTGACGTCGGCCTCCTCGCGCGACTGGTGGCCCAGCTCGACGTGAAAGCCAAGCGGCCTGCCCGGCGCCTCCTCCACCGCTCCCAGCGACGTGACGGGCAGCTGGGGCAGCGGCGAGGCCTCGAGCACGAAGCCGTTGTGCGGCCGCCCCGTGCTCATCTTGTCCATCAGCCGCTGGTCCTCGTTGGGGACCATGGTCACGGGCACGCCGTGCTTGCGTGCCAGCGTCGTCAGCGACGCAATGTCCCGCGTCTCGATGCGCGACTCCCCCGCGTATATGTACAGCCGGTACAGCTTGCGGCGAGCCTGCTCCAGCGCCGCCTTCACCACCGATCGGCCGTACAGGAACTGCGACGCTGCCGTCGTGTACTTGATGGTGAGGGGCATCATGCCGCCGTTTCGCGGGCGCGGGGCCGGTCTCGAGACGTTGTCGTCGTCGTCGTCGGCGGCGGAGGCGCGCGCTGGTCTCGTAGCCTTCCCGTCGTCTCGTCTGGAGAAGGTGGCCCTATCACGGGGTGCAGCCGTGCCGCTGTCGTCTCGGCGGCCACCGGCGCGGCGGCGCTGCTGCTGCTCCTTGGTCGGAAGCGGCGTGCGGCCGGCGATGGCATCGCGGATCGCCCAGTCCTTGCGCCTGTTGTCCAGGGGCGATCTGGGACTCACGGGGTCGTCAATCTTTCCCGCCAGATCCTTCAGGTCACCGTGCTTGAGGTGGTATACGAGGCTCCTCTTGCCAAAGTCCGTCGTCGGATCCGCGAAGCGTTTCCGCCTCGTCATCTTGCCTGTGCCCTCCTCGTCCTCCTCTTGCTTGCGGCGGAGCTTGCGCAGCAGCCTGTCCTGCTGCCGCTTGGACCCAGCGCCCTCCAGGGCCCTCTCGGTGCGGTGCCTGCCATCTCTGCTACCGGTACGTCCCCGCGACGGCGGCGGCGGCGACGCACCACCACCATCTCCTCCTCCTCTCGAGCCACTCCCGTGCTGGGCTCGGTCGGATCGGCGAAGACCACGATGGATGGCTGACAGGCTCGAGGATCGGGTCAGGCCGGGCGCGGCGATGCTGTCCAGGAGGCGCGGGGCGATGACACGCCCCGGTGCATTCCGGCTCAGACCGACTGTCCGAAAAGGTAACGAGCGGATCATGGTGTAGATGGATGAGGACCTCCTTCAGATGTTCTCTCCCGCCTCTGGTTGATTTCTATTATTATTATTTTTTTTCCGCAGCTGTCTCCGTTACCATTGACCCTGCAGTAAATTAAGTGGGGAGCCCCCCTGGCTGGTGACCGACCTGATGGCCTGCTGCCCCTACATATTACGTACGTGTACGGGTACGGATATATGCACGAGTGTTACAATACAGGTATCAATGGCTTAGGCCGATCATCCCAGCCAGCGGGCTCCGGGCTGGGTTAATAGGCCTACAGCGCTGCAGGCACCGATAGACTGTCAGTGGTGTTCCAGCTCGTACGCGCCCGGGAACCTGCACTTGTAATACGTATTACATACGAGCATAGGGTCTCCGTTCTTCCACCTCTGCCTCTGTGGATACGCTGACGCATTGACATAGCATCCCATCATGGTGTAGGTACCGATTGCATACGAGTACATGTACGAGTAGTTATCAGCGATATGATGTGTGCTCCTTCCAAGGGCGAGCAATGATCCTCGTGTTCGAAAACAGCGTTGCGATCGGAGCGAATACGTGAGTATTTGTAATCTGTACATACCGAGAATACATCCTCAGACTCGATCCGTGGCGCCGATATCAGTCCGGGTAGCTACTGCACCGGGAGATCCAGCTCCGCTGCCAAGACCATACAGATTGCCAGTTTGGGAATGGTGATGCTCCTAACGTCGTGTCTCCAGACTCGGGGTTCGACCCCTCTCTATGGCAGCACGGAGTAAAAGGTGCACGTACTAGGAGCTGAGGTCTCGGAAGCCTGTCGGAAGTCGGGACAGACCGCATGATACGCATCATCGGCACGGTCCATGGAAGGCTTCGAGACTGTTACCAGCCTTCAGCTTAGAGATGGATACGTGGCAGCCGCCGTCTACACCTCGGCTTGTATAAAAAGGGTCCCTACCCCCACATCCCCAGAAAGTATAGACCAGGCGACAACCCTTTGAGCACAACACCTTGGACGCTGATCACTGTACGGCCTCTTCCTGCTACTCTGTATATTCCTCCGGACTTGCCATCATCTTACTTCATACCCGCCACCCACTCTACCTGGGAAGAACCAGCCGCGGGACATCTTCCTTACTGCCCGCCACAGCATCCCAGCCCTCCGCCATGTTCTTCGGCGACTCTTCAACATTCAACCCGACCACCGACATCCCTCCCCTCACAGGCAAAGTCATCATAGTGACGGGAGGCAATGCCGGGCTGGGCAAGGAAGCTGCTCTCGAGTTTGCGCGGCACCGACCCCGCGAGATATGGCTTGCATGCCGCAGCGCCACCAAGGGCGAGGAGGTAGCATCTGAGGTCGAGCAGCAGATTGACGACGCACCGCCGATCAAGGTCCTGGAGCTCGACCTGTCAAGATTCGCCTCGGTCAAGAAGGCGGCAAGCCGGGTCCTCGCCGAAACCGACCGGCTGGATATCCTCATGCTCAACGCCGGTGCCATGGCGCTGCCACCGGGACTCACCGAGGACGGGTACGAGATGCAGTTCGGCACCAACCACATGGGCCATGCCCTGCTGTGCAAGCTCCTGATGCCGCTGCTACGGCGGACAGCCGAGGAACCGGGGGCCGACGTGCGGGTGGTGTCGCTATCGTCCAGGGGCCACGCGCATCTGTTCAGGGGCGTGCCGCACTGGCATCTGATGAAGACGACGGCCGACGAGCTCGGCTGCTTTGGGCGGTACGGCGAGAGCAAGCTGGCCAATGCGCTCTGGGCCCGGCAGCTGGCCAAGCAGTACCCGCAGCTCACCGTCTCCGCCGTCCACCCGGGCCTGGTGCAGACACAGCTCATGACCAAGGCGGACGGTACGTCGGCGCTCGTCCGGACCTTGGTCAACGTCATCGGCCCCTGGATCGTCTCGTCAGCCACACACGGCGCCAGGAATCAATTGTGGGCATCGGTATCGAAGGATGTCCAGAGCGGAGAGTACTACGAGCCCGTCGGCCGTGCCGGGCTGGGCAGCGCATGCGCCAGGGACGACGACCTAGCAAGGAAACTATGGGACTGGACGGAAAAGGAGCTCCAGGGAATACAGCTGTAGTTGCGGATACGTCGAGGAGAGACAGGAGGAGGAGAGTCGCGACGGTTGGCAGGTGGGGGACGGCCGTGACTAGACACGACGACGAGGAGGACGTTTACCCTTGATGAGACGACGTATCGCTACTGCGACGAGGGCTGTTGCATAATATGAGGGTGGCCCGTGTGAATTGCAAACATGTCGTGTCTGAAGTATCATTACGCCGTAATGACTACGTCGTAGTCGTCCGAGCACATACATTATATGCTGATACGGGTAGCTTACTAATATGACAATCTTTATCACATCGAAGTATTATAACCAGAGTTATCCTCGCATCTGCAGCATGAACATTCGATAGTATCATATATGTTGGTGGTGTACGGATACATACAATGCTACGATAGTCAATAAATAGTGAGAGGCCAGAGAGGAACACAGGACCGACCGTTGAATTCTTGATGAAAATGTCGACCCACTTTTCTCGGCCATCTCTCAGAATCAGTGAAATGAATGGGTTCAACCGCAAACCGACGACGCGCTACTGTATCGGAGGGACGTCGGCTTCAAGCCTCACGACAAGCCTCACGCGACGGACCTTTGGGGAGCTCGACCTCTCCCAGAAGCTCGGATCTCCGTCAAGCCACACTTGCCCTCTCGACGCAGGGCACTCACCGTAGCTCTCCAGCTATTGGATACGTCCTCAATCCCGCGCGCGCCGTCCCGGGGCATGATCCCCCTCCGCACACCCCAACCTCGTCGTGTGGCTTCTGCGCCCCAAGCATCGGCTTCGACTTTGCGGCACTGCCCGACAAGCCCCCAGACTCCGACATGCCCCCAGGCCCGGACATGGTATACCAAGGTATGCGCAACGGCGACGGCTCGGACGTATTACATGGCAGTCAATCTCGTGCTCTCGACGCTGCGCCGGAGGAGAAGGAGCGAGAGGAGGGATGGCGCACGGCAACCCCCGCAGACGACGCTCTCGTGGACGCTGGCCCGAGAATCCCCACAAACCTCGAAGTCAGGATACCGGCCATCTCAGAGGCAAGGCGGTCAGAGTACGAAGAGGCGCGGGATGAAACCATCGGCTCCGTCCTGCGACGATACACGGCGGACCGAGATCAGGAGGAGCGCTACCACGTCGAGTTCGCCGACGGCAGAGAGGCCCAGGTAGGCTACTCCCCTCCTTCTCGACATAAATCTGCCCCTTCTCCTCTGTCTATATTCACGGTGGCTCTCTGGACTGCTGTTCGCTTCCATCGGGTTCCAGCCCAGAGGCTCGGATCTCAGCCACCCGTTGCCTTTGTTCACTCTCCTTCGCCTTGCCACGTTGAATCTCTCACCATCTCCGTCTTCTCACCTCACACTCACTCTCTTCCTTTCTTTCCTGTTTTCTTTTTCTTTTTGCTGCCGAGTGAACTCGCCGCCCTCGTGCAGCCACGAGACCAAGTTCTTGCCAGGTTGACTATAGTGCTCTTGTCACCCTTTCTTCCTCGCATATTCCACCACCCCATCGTTCATTTCCCATCTCTCCTCCCCGCCAGAGCACCCACCACCCCAGTGCGAGCCCTACCGTGATGCGGCCGCTAATCCGCCTGAAGCTCACGCACGCCGAATTATGGAACCATCGCAACGCCAAGAACGCTCTGGAGGACTATCATCACCCGGGCAAGCGGAAACGCAAATCTGATGATACCGATGACTTCTCGACCGGCCAAGAAGAGTCCTCGTCAGATAGCCTCGATGACGATGATGGGGATGGTGAGGATGATGTAGCCCCACGCCGGCCAACCCGCCCCGCAGCCAAGAGACAGCTACGCCCAAGGGCTGCTGCCACGCAGCAGACCTCGCGTAGCCAGTCCGTTGCCTCGAACCATGCTGCTGAGACCGATCATGCCCGCCGCCGGAGCACCCGTGTTCGTAACCCGGCTCCTGCTGTGGAGGCGGACAACCGGGACTCGGGAGACGATGACAACTTCGTCGCCTTCGTCACCTCGGACATTTCTGGTCCCAGGAAACCACGGATCAAGGCTCGGCGGTCGGCCACACACCTACCAGCACCTGGTTCCAAGCTACGGCGGAAATCATCAGATTCGGACATCGAGTTTGAGGCACCCCGTCGTTCCGTCAGGTCTACCAGAAACCAGCTCGACATGGGAGATGATGACGGCCTGGGCGAGGAGCTGCTCTACGCAGCCGAAGATAGATCGCCCGCCGTGCCCAAGGTCATATCTATCAAGGAGGTGTTCCAGCCCGTCGACCCTCAGTCGCCATTCGGTGCCGCCCACACAGATACCTGCCACGCGTGTGACGGCTCGGCCAGGCGGGGCCAACTCGTCTACTGCCAGGGATGCAGCCTCACATTCCACAAGAATTGCCTCGGATATCGGAGCGGGCGAGAGCACATGGTGACCAAGGTCGGGGAGCAGTCCTTCGTCCTGCAGTGCAGGTACTGCATAGGGACGTACGCGAAGAGGCAGGCGACTGCCCCGAGGTACGACATGTGTCAGAGCTGTCGCGGTCCAGGTAAGGCCTGTGCAGCCTTCTCTCAAAAGAAGTCATCCAGACAGGAGGAGAAGCTCCGTGAGCAGAATGACGGCGTCGACCCCATCACGCCAGTGCCCAAGGAACTCGTCGGCAACGCTGACCTGGTGCTGTTTCGGTGCACCAACTGCCATCGAGCATGGCACGTTGAACACTTGCCTCCCATCGGCGGAAAGCCCACCGACCCCTCCTCCTCTGCCGATACTAGGTCCGGGCGTCTCGAGGACTATTCCATCGATTGGAGGTGCAATGACTGCGCGTCAGCGAAGCAAAAGGTCCACAAGCTGATTGCGTGGAGGCCAGTCGGGAAAAGGGGTGAGCCCAGAGCGGTTGCATCCTCCCAGTCAGCGATGCGATACGCCGCCGACGTCGACGAAGACGAGAAGGAGTATCTGGTCAAGTGGGAGAATCGGTCCTATCTCCACTGCGCTTGGAAGCCGGGTGCCTGGATATTCGGCACCACGGCCGCCACGATGCGCAATGCGTTTGCGAAGCGGGATATCGAAATGGGTCTGCTGAGGTACTCGGAAAAGGACGCCATCCCCGACGAGTACCTCATGCCGGACGTCATCCTCAGTGTCAAATTAGACTCGTCCGCGCCCAAGCCCAAGACCAAGGCGGACGAGCTGGCCGACATGTCCCGCATCCAGAGCGTCCTTGTCAAGTATCAAGGTCTCGGCTACGATGACGTCGTCTGGGACTCGCCCCCCACCGAGGCTCTGGGCAAGGACATCTACGGTGCGTTCCTCGAGGCTTTCTACGACTACCTGGAGGGCAAGTACTTCAACGTTGAGTCGAAGGCCAAGATTCGTGATCGCATCGAGGGTTACAAGAACTCTGAGTTCCGGGGAGTCGAGGGCCAGCCTGCTGGCCTCTCGCGCGGCAAGCTCATGGGATACCAGGTCGAAGGCCTCAACTGGCTCCTGGAAAATTACCACCACGGCAGAAGCGTCGTCCTGGCTGACGAGATGGGTCTCGGCAAGACCGTGCAGGTCATCGGTCTGGTTGCTTCGCTGGTGCAGGACTCGCCGAGATGCTGGCCTTTTCTCATCGTCGTGCCCAACGCGACCTGCCCCAATTGGCGCCGAGAGTTCAAGCAGTGGGTTCCCGGCCTGCGTGTCGTCACGTACCACGGTGGAAGGGTCTCGCAGGAGCTGGCATACAAGTACGAGCTGTTCCCTCACGGATCGACCGAGATGAGGGCCCACGTCGTCATCATGTCGTACGACTCGGCCGCCGATCCGCAGACCAAGACACTGTTCAAGAATGTCCACTGGGTGGGTCTGGTCGTCGACGAGGGCCAGCGCCTCAAGAACGACCAGAACATCCTCTACGGCGCTCTTCGGTCGATGAAGGTGCCCTTTCGGCTCCTGTTGACGGGTACGCCGCTTCAGAACAATAAGCGTGAACTGTTCAACCTGCTCCAGTTCATCGACGACACGCAAGTCGCATCCAGGCTCGACCTCGAGTACGGGGTTCTGGACAGGGAGACACTGCCGAAGCTCCACGACAAGATTCGCCCCTACTTTCTCCGCCGCACAAAGGCGGGCGTGCTCAAGTTCCTGCCACCGATGGCGCAGATTATCCTGCCAGTCACCATGACGGTGCTCCAGGAGAAGCTGTCCAAGAGCATCATGGCCAAGAACCCGCAGCTGATCAAGTCCATGTTCGCCCACGGCAAGATGAAGAAGACGGACCGCGGCAGCCTCAACAACATCCTCATGCAGCTGCGCAAGTGCCTCTGCCACCCATTTGTCTACTCGGACGCCATCGAGGAGCGCCACCATGACCAGTCGGCTCTCTTCCGCAACCTGGTCGAGGCGTCGTCCAAGCTCATCCTCATGGAGCTTATGCTTCCCAAGCTCAAGGAGCGCGGCCACCGCGTCCTCATCTTCAGCCAGTTCCTAAAGCAGCTCGACATCGTCGAGGATTTCCTCACCGGCTTGGGTTACGAATTCCGCCGGCTGGACGGTCAAATCTCCAGCCTGGAGAAGCAGAGACGCATCGACGCCTTCAACGCCCCCGACTCCGACATCTTCGCCTTCCTCCTGTCCACCCGGTCCGGCGGTGTGGGAATCAACCTCGCCACGGCCGACACCGTCATCATCATGGACCCGGACCACAACCCGCATCAGGACATGCAAGCCCTGTCGCGCGCCCACCGCATCGGCCAGAAGCACACGGTACTCTGCTTCCAGCTCGTGACCAAGGATTCGGTCGAGGAGCGTATCATGCAACTCGGCCGCAAGAAGATGGCCCTCGACCATGCCCTCATCGAGAGCATGGACGACGAGGACATCGCCGGAGACGACCTGGAGTCCATCCTCAGGCACGGAGCCCAGGCCCTCTTTGACGACGGCTACGAGAAGAAGGAGATCAAGTACGACTCCGCCTCCGTCGACAGGCTCCTCGACCGCTCCCAGGTGGAGCAGGAGAAGACGGACGGAGAAGCTGCCTCTGGCGATGCCGCCGCGCATTTCTCCTACGCCAAAGTCTGGTCCAACGACAAGGCCGGACTCGAAGACAGCCTCGGCGGCGGCGCTGGCGAGGAAGAAGAGGCCCCCGCACCCGTGATCAGCACCAGCGTGTGGGACCGTATCCTAGCTCAGCGAGAGGAAGAAGCACGCAAGGAGGCGGAAGCTCACAGGGAGATTCTGGGACGTGGAGGTCGCCGGCGACTGGTCAGTTCCACCTCATCCTCTCTCCCCTGGTCTTCTTCCCTGAAAGCCCGGATACTGACGCGACACCGCACCATCAGGCCACCGGTAGCTACAAGTCCACGGCAGCACGAGCCGCAGCACAGGCAGAAAATATCGACCCCGACGACGACTCAACCGATTCCGACGAGTACTCGGGAAACAACAGCGACGACTATGGACAAGGATCAGCAGTTGCAGTGTCCGGAGCCGGTTACAAAGGTAAAGGCCGCAAGGCTGTCACCACAACCACCACCAAACCCTTCAAGTCCCGTGCTGGTGCTGCGTCTACCCATGCTGGCAATGTTACAACTGCTGCAGCAGAGGCAATCAAGAAGACTCGGCCAGCCAAGACTCAGCCAGCCAAGGCCATGACCCCCAAGAGAAAGAAGACAGTTAACAGCCATACAACACAGATGCCGGACTCGAAGAGCTCACCGGCCTTGCCGGTCAAGAGCCTCGCAACTCCCACCCCCACCCCCAAGAAGACACGGGCTATTACCCCAACGCCAGCTTCAACTCCGCCGCCGCCGCCGCCGCCGCCACCGGAGAACAGACATATGCTGTCCACGCCCACATCCCCCCCAACTACCCCCACGGCGACGTGGTGATTAGATCCGGCGGCCCTGCGCCTGCGTCCGCGCCCAACCATCCTCCTTCGTCGTTCTCGCCCCCCATTGACATGACATCCATCATGGAGAATTACACGGAAGCTCAGATACGACTTGCTATCGACCACATTCGTCGCTCGGGGCAGACTGCAGCGAATATGCAGGTTCAAATATCCATACTGCTGCATACACTACATGCCACCAAATTCTCTTCACGACCGCGAGGGTTATAGCCTGGGCCCTCTTTTTTTTTCTTCTTTTTTTTTCTTTTTTTCTTCTTTTTTTTTTCTTCCCTTGGTCTCCTTCATATTTTTCCTTTTTCTTTTTATCGTCACCCTCTGTCATCTAGAATTGGTCAGAGGATAACCGAAAATTACTTATCAGGAGTTTGGAGGTTGTTGGAGTAGCAAGGAACACATTCACACATCACAAATTGGGAGGGGGGGGGGGGGGGGGGGGAGGTTTCATTTTTCTTCCGCGGCAGCTAGAAACTCATCATTCCCTTCTTCATGTTTACATACCATCTTGCTCATCATGCTCGTGTTGAACACACGCACATAAAAGAAGAAGAAGAAAAACCACCGATACCGATACAATCTTTTTTGTCATGACGACCACCGCAGTGAATTAATTGCACCTTTTCCAGCTTCTGCAGCTTGCCGCCTCGTCCAACATGATGGATATTTACGCCTCTTTCAGGGGAAGGACAAACGGTAAGGACAGGGACTAGGACGGTCAGGTGTGGAATGATGGCGAATCCATATAATGGTCGTGTTGGGTGTGGCAATCTTCTGTTGTGCTTGTTGGCCGGTTCCATGCTGGGAACCGGAGATGATGACGGCAACAGGTATCTGTTTGCTTTGACAGAAAATGGGAGTGACCTTTTCATTTAGTTTTATAATTTTCTCTTCCCTCTTACCCCCGACCCCTTCTTTTACCTTCTTCATCAACTTGATAACATATTCTTTGCCGTCTCTGCTCAGATCGAAAAGAGAAATGCACTGTCATATCTCTTCTCGTTCCTTTTCGTTCCCCTTCTCATCGTCATCGACCAACTACTCCTGATCAACTTCTATCAGATCTATAGTACCACTACTTACAAGTACGACTCACTCCGATCGGACCAGGGGAGAAAGGAAAAGGGACAAGACGGGAAGCACAGATGACTTCTTTGCAAGGTCACTACAGAGGTCAGCAGAGCCTCGATCATGGTTGGAAATGGCAGCAGTCATACCACCACCAGGTCGGTGGCGGCACCGCCTACAACACCTTGGGCGGCACCAGGAGAGAGGCAGTACCAATATCCTGGGATAGATCCTGGAATAGGTCCGCCGTCACTTCCACCGGTTCAGTGCCTCCTCCGCTTTCATCTTCGTCCGTTGACCAGTCCAAGCTACTGAGCTGGAACACGAGCAACGCCGGCGCTGGCTACACGACCTTTCCGCCTACTTCGGCCCAAGTCAAGCTGCTCAACCTCCGCGGCGGCAGGTACGGCTACTTCATGGACAGGGGGCGGGGAATAGTGACGCGACTCATACCAGCCGATATGCTCCCCCCGCTGAATGGAATTGCTGCACAGGAGGCCAGGAGACCTGACATGGACGTCCTTTCGGAAGCCACCGCCGCACCGCCGCCCGGTGTGGCCGACACAAACCGGTGCATCACCATCAAGGTATGATTCTCCATCAGTCTTGCCCGAGAGGTGATGAGCATGCGTTCTCATCGTGAGAGGGACCGTGATGGGAGGGAGAATGTTGACCGTTGCTGATTCCAGGAACCGACCTCGACCACCATTACCGGTCCCCGGAACCGAAAGAGACCCAAGATATACTGCGACAAGTGGGTGCATGAGGGTGTCTGCGCCTTCACGCAGCAGGGCTGCCGGTACAAGCATGAGATGCCGCTCGACCACGAGACGCAGATGTCACTGGGTCTGTTCCATGGCCTGCCAACTTGGTACAAGAAGGACCAGCTTGAGAGGGATAGACAGCAGCAGCAACAGCGGCAGCAGCAGCAGCATGGCCATCGTCATAGAACCGGCAGCTCTGGTAGCAGCACTGCCACGTACGGCAGAACACCAGGTAGCAGCCCGAGGGGTGGCAGTGCTCTCGAGGGTTACGTCCCGGATACGCTGACGGCTCCACCACCCGGTCATGTGCGAGGTCGCTGGAGGAGCGACGAGGGACCGCAGAATAGCTTCCGGAGCGACAGCGGTGAGTTACCCGGCCTTGTGGTAGTCACGGAACCAAACCCTGACAAGACATATTACATGACAGTTTCCGCGCGACGGTCGACAACTTCGAGTTTCAACGGCTCCACGTCGCCCTTTTACCATCGCCTGGGTCCCATCGGACCACCACGGAAGCCCATGCAGTGACCAGTAAGCAGCACAATCAGGCCACCTAGAATGAAAAAGGAGGGGGCGCTGGATATATCGCTGAATATACGCATGTAGTATAATAAAGATAGAGGGTGTTTGGAGAAACATGATATGAGCGACGGACTGAAAGGCAAAATGCGCGGCTTATAAGGGAGATATTTCAACGAGCATAACAGAACATTTGGAGACCGGCGACGATGATAATCATAGTGATGTTAGTGATGATGTCAAGTTTGATGGTTTGGTAACGGTTGGGTGAATCCGGTACGTGCTGAAATCGGCTAAACACTGGAGCTGGCCCCAACAGCTTCCAGGCCAGGCAGCGACGTCGTCCTGGATTCACCCCGCCGAACTTCTTCTCGCGCTTCATCTTCTTGAGCTTCCCGCATCTTATGCCTTCCCCTTGTGCTTTGTCTCCTTCCCGTCATAACCGCAGAGACGATCACTCTCTGTACCGTTCAAGTTTCCCTCGGACTTTACTAATACGCGCTACAACCCCTCAGCCTACGTTACTCGTCCTCCCCCCGAGACACGACAAATCGGCAGCTGCCCCGCCGCGGATGGGGCCTTTACAGCCATGGATTATATCTCTTCAGTTCTGACGGCCTTCCCGGCCGCGCACTCCTTTAATCCCGATGAACCTGCCGAGGAGGATCGTGCCATCAGGTCGTACATCTCGGCGCTGAGTGGACTGGGCGACACGCTGAGGGAGGCCGTCTTGGCGAAGCCAGAGTATCATCTCCGGGTGAGCAAATGCTTCCCACCGTGACAAGACCAAGAGGACTCTGCCCCCAACTGACCCGTTATCCGGCCGTTCCCTCTAGCTACTGGACCCTTCTGCAAATTCGATAGGTTACCTGGCCGTCCTCGAACCTCTCATCGCCACCATCAGCCCTGCCTCTTCTTCAAACCACCCGTCATCCTCGGTTGATCGGAATGTCGTGCTCGATGCTACCGTCGACTTCCTCACGCAGTTCGACTCTCGTCACATCCGCTACGTGGGCTCGCTACTTCTTTCCGTTCTAGAGTATGTGGCTAGCGGGAATGCCTTCTCAGTATGTGCCATCTTATCGGGCCTCTGTTCCGAACAGCCGTTGCTAACTGGCTCTCGCCTGCACGACAGTCTCTCGTGACGGTTGAGCTTCTCTCGACAGTGTTACTGCGAATCGACCCTGCCGGTTCCATGTTCACGTCGATCCATCCGACCCTAGCAACGCTGGCATACGAATCCGACTATATCGACCCGGTCCTCGAAGTCATCGACCGCGACATTACATCTTACCCCACCCTGTCTAGGCCCAAGGACAGCAGGCCGCTTTGTGACGCGAGCCTGTCTCCCTCGGTCTTCATCACCGTATCTTCCGGCATGACGCGCGGAATCAAGGCAAATACCGTCCTCGAGTACAACTTCGTATGCGGGCTGATTTACACATCGTGCCACCAGTGGGGAAAGGCTGTCAAAGCCTTCGAACGAGTCGTCACCCACCCCAGCAAGGACAAGGGTGTAAGCAAGATCATGACCGAGGCCTACAAAAGATGGATGCTCGTCAGCCTACTCTACTACGGCCACGCACCCACAATCCCCCCCTATACATCACAGTCGGCCAAGGCGATATACACCAACATTTCCGCACCCTACACCAGCATTGCACAGCTCTTCGCCTCCTCGGACGCAGAGAAGCTCAGGCACGAGGCCGAATCGAACCGTCCCATCTGGGAGGAGGCTGCAAACCAATCACTGATTGATCAGGTGCTATCCGCCTACCAACAGTGGCAAATCATCAACATGCGGAAGGTCTACACGCAGATATCCGTATCGCAGATTGCTGTCTCCACATCCAGTGCTGTGGTAAACAGCCCACAGACGACCGAAGATGATGTCGTTACCCTAATTGAGGGCATGATCGAGTCGGGGATGCTGAAGGGCGAGCTCCACACGGCCGAAGATGGCGCCTATCTCAAGTTCCACGCCGACCATGATCGCCTAACGGAGCAAGACTTTGCCCGGCAGATAGCCCAGTCTCACCTCATCATCTCATCAGTCGGGAAGGAGTATCAACTGGTCAATGACTATCTGAGTGGGAATAGGGAGTACGTCAACCATGTCGTACGCGAACAGAAACGGTTCGACAAGGAAGAAGAGGACCCCACCGGCAGCTTTGAGTCGCAGATAGAGGATGAGGATCTAATGACCGGCATCATCGCCACCGGATGAAATGTGCCGATACGCCATAGCGTTCCGTCGGATGCATGGCGTGGATCATGCCCACACATCTTGATAAAATCCCCTCTCTAATCATGCCGCGAGTGAGATGGTAGACTACAGGCTTGGTATTGGCGCACAAACGAGTTACGATTTGCTTTATTCCATTGAGGCCAGCAATGCAGAAAACAAAATAAAAAATGCCAGGCTTGCTTCCTCCTCTTCAATTTAATGTGTCATGACGTGGCTGATTATGCGCATGCAGAGTTGTGCGCTTCCGTGTGAGGCAGTTTACGGTGCTTACCACCTTGGCGCCACTCATCGCAGCCACCTGCCCGAAATGGCAAATGAATTAGGATCCCCAAGCAAGATATATTCCAGGTCAGACAGACAATATATCGATGATGGCTGTTACAACTTCAATGTGACCTCATCTCCCCCTGCAACCCCAGTCGTTATCGTTACCACCTATGTACACGCCCACCTGTACGACTTTACCAACTCGAAACCCTAAGCATCGTATCATGGCTCGAAATCTCAGGGGCTTTCTCTTGGGGGTATATTCCCTACTTCTCTGTCCCTTGATCTTGCAAGGGACCGCAACCGACTCCCCTCGAATAGATGTCAGTCAAGCATCCCAGGACGCCGTCACTGCGCTGCCCGGTGCTTATTACCACGGCAGAATCAATAGCACCACCACCCCAGAAGAGTTTCGTCACCAAGGGCGCTCTTCCCATACTGCTAGCTCATCATGGGTAGACGATCTGGGAAAGCGATTCGAATTCGCCTCCGGCCGGAGGGCTCTCAGCTCCCCCTCAGATACCAACATCGCCCTCATCAACGCTACACCGTACCGCTGGAGACGCGTATCCATTCACCAGTACCAGATGGTCTACTGGGACCAGTGGCCTGACTGCATCAACCCAGGCGAGTCGATCAGTCATGCAGCATTTGGCTACCGTGGCGTAGGTCAAGCCAAGGACACTGCCGGCGAGGTTGTGTACCAGATCGAGGGCACTAGCCGGACTATGGCGTTCGAGGTTCAGTACCGCATGAGGAGCTCCAGGAAGCTGGAAATTTGTGTCTACTTTGAGGGAGTATTAGAGACCAGCACAGCACCGAGATGTTCCTTTATGGGTCTCGGCTCCAGCAAGGCTCCGGGCGGGGTGTCGTTCATTCTCGCGGGCTACGAGGGCAACATGACATCCACGACGGGATGCGGGTGCGAAGGGTGCAGACAGGACATTACCTGGATGAACACGCTGCTCCCCCAGATCGGCCACCTACCTCTGCGGGAAATCATCATGCCCCGATCCCACCATGCAGCCCTGTCCAAGGGCGTCTTTACATCCAAGAACGTAGGCGTGGGAAAGAGAAACACAGTCACACAGATCAATGGAGTCGGCGAACAGCTACGCACTGATAGAGTACGTGTTCTGGATACGAGAGTCTTATTGTCGAGACACGGGGAGTTCCTGGAGGCCCATGGGACGCTTTTCAAACGCCAGTGGTACGGGGGTACCGGTGCCAACTTGGAAGATGTCGTGGACGAGGTCAACAGGTTTAACGAGGAGAACCCAGGAGAGCTCATCATCTGGGATGTACACTCTGAGACCTGGAGCCAAGGAAGAGGCTACAAAGAATTCTCCTCCTCTGACCGAGAAAAGTTCTACGAACTCCTGTACAAGGTCAATCACCGCGCCACACTTCCTGATGACGTCGACATAACGACGATATCACTCAAGCAGCTCATTGGACATAGAAAGTCGGCCGTCATCCTACACTTCAGCTCCAAGTGGAAGGACGCCAATCCAGAGACGTTCCCGCCGCCCAGCCAAGGCTTCACCCACAACGGCAACTTCCCCACGCGCACTACCTGGAGTGAACAGTACTCTGTGGAGAAGATGAGCCGTCACCAACTTCACGAGCTCGAAGTCCATCGGCCCAGGCGCGATGCTACACTGTACGACATGCAATGGCTCCGGACCCTGACTAGCATCACAGTGGTGACAATGCCTGATGATTTCACGGTCATCGATATGGGTCGTGAGTCCATGACTGCACTGCGAACGGCGCTGTGGAACAGGCTCACCGACCGGACCTACCCCAACTGGCTGACGTTGGACGCCATCGATGGGGGGGAGCTCAGGGCCTTGGCAATTGCCATGAATCGTTGTTTTGTGGCAAGGGAGTGCGGCGACTGGGTAAAGTCTCCAAGGTGAAGGAGCTACTGTGCTGTATCGGCATTTGTGACCTTGGCCCGGGTATGCTTCCACCTTCCTGAGGCCAAGAGGTCTCCGGGGGGGGGGGCTCAGGAGCACCTGAACCGTCGTGTACTAGATTCTTGGGGAAAGAGGGGGGGGAGTATGACTGCGGAGCCTTCTACAAGATGATTGTGCCTTCCTACGCACCAGACTGAAGAGCCCGGATCACTGCTTAAGGAAGTTGCCGAGACGTGTTGCTACGGCGCAGACCAGCCTAGTGTCTGTTGCCCTCGGTGCCTACCAGTCGCTCCTTCAAAACGTTCCTTCAAAACGCTCCTTCCTCCAACCCCCCAGAGAAACGCAGGAAGGTGCATGGAACCAGAAAGAGCCAAACAGCAGGCCATAAAACCATACTCAGATCTGCCCTCCATTCCTTTCCCCCTCTTCTTCTTCTCTTTCTCTTCCACACCATCAAGACCCTCAACATCTGTTATCCCTTTCCACGGCCGGTGCCAGTTCTGCCCTTTGCTTTTTTTCTCGCTTCATGCCCACATAGCATTCAACTTGTCTCATAGAATTTCCGGTGCCCGATCCCTCGTTGCTCCCTACACCTGCAATTCCCGCCCCTATCATTGCCATGGCCTCTTCTCTGAGCACCTACTCGTCTGGGGTGACGAGCGCTGCGGGAGCTACGGCCACTACTGTCGCCCTCGGTTCCTATGCCCTCACTGTGGACAAGGGTTTTGGTCTCATCACCGGTCCTGACGCTGTCTTGTATGCCCTCGACAAGATACTTGGTACCGGAAATTCTCGGCCAACTTGTTCCGCCCCCAATGGAGACGAGGCCTCGAGTTCCTGTGTCAACTCTGGTGGCAGGGACGAGACCCAATGTGCAATGGCCATCGTCTTTGAGAAGGTTTGCCTCAGGTCAGACGATACAACCGTCGTCGTGGGTAGCAGTCAGCTTCAGCGGCGTTACGGCGACGACTTGACGAACTGGTGCAATGCTGAGGCTACTGGCGGTGCTCGTGGCCAGCAAAACAGCCAACAGGACACTGAGCAAGGCGATCAGCAGGGCAGCCAGCACGTCAACCAGCAAGACAGCCAGGACAGTGTGGTCAATATGGGCGAGAGGGCAGCCTCGTTCTTTGACGCCAGTGTCAGGGACGACGATGACCTTCTCATCTGGGCCGAAATCGCCAAGAGACTCCTCGGATACTATTGCACGGCTGGCAACAACTACTACCCAGGCTACGGGGATTCGCCTTATCCTTATCCCCCGACTTCTAGTCTGGTACCGACTCTCTCTCCTAGCCCCTCCAAGACTCTCATTTCTACTTCTCTCTACCCTCTTGTCAGCACGAGCAAATCAAACACCGCCCATCATTCTGCTTCCTCCCGCCCTGCAAACACCGCCACCAACCAGACTGGGTCGACCACCTCTCGGGCCACCCCACCGGGCTCCAGGACTGGAACGCCCCCTTCCGGAGCCACTCCTCAGCGCAGCTCCACGTGCCTGAGCCACTCTTCGGGGGGCTCAAGGACCAGCACTGTTACCTCCCAAACTCCTTCGCCAAGCATTCAGAAGCCTTCGGCTAGCTCCACTCGGATCACCAAGGCACGCCCAACGGCCCCAGGTGGATCCAGAGTCCGAACGGGTCTTGCCAGCACCAGCTCTACTTCTGAGATTCGTTCAAGCTTGTCCAGTTCCACACCTGCTGCTCCGTCAAGGTCTGTACGACTTCTCACTGTCACATTCGGCTATCCAATAAAGACGCTGTCCAGGTACCCTCTGGCTGCTTCTTCTTCCCTGACGAGAGGACCCTCCCCTTCTGCCACGCCCCAGTCGACGAAGAACTATCCGCCGACCCCTGGCCCTGAGCAGTCGAGGATTCCTAACCCTCGGCCTTCTGGTCCTCAGTCGAGGGGCCCCTCTCCTTCTCACACGCCTAAGGCTGAAGAGTACCCGCCAACCCCTGGTCCTCATTCGAGAATTCCTAACCCTCAGCCTACTGGTCCTCAGTCGAGGGGCCCCTCTCCTTCCCCCACGCCCCAGTCGACGAAGAACTACCCACCAACCCCTGGCCCTGGGCAGTCGAGGATCCCTAACCCTCAGCCTACTGGTCCTCAGTCGAGGAACCCTATCCTCACGGTTCCTTCCGCTTCTGCCACGTCAAACTCTCATAGCTACTATCCGTTCACTGCTAGCCCGCAAGCCTTAGATTCGTCTAGTCTGACTGGAACTCAGAGCCGTTATCCGTACCCGTCCGTCACTAGCTCTCAGTCCGCAGGTTCCTCTTCTTCTGGGCCGTCTGCGACTTCCAGCTACTACCCGCTCACCCCTGGCCCCGAGCAGTCGAGGAATCCTGTTCCCACGGGTCCTTCAGCCTCTACCACGTCCGGACATGAAAGCTACCACCCGGCTGGCCCTCGTCCGGAGCGGCCAACTGCCTCTCCTCGCCAGAGAGCTAGCCCATCTCCTTCTGCCACACCTCTTAAGGAATATCCCACGTACCCCCAGGATACCGAGGCTGAACCGACGGATTCCATTGAGGACACCGACGAGGAAACAAACTACTCTCCGTACCCCGCGGAAAGCGATGTGCCGAGTTCCACTACCGCGACGGCAGGCCCTGCTCACGGTACGTGCTCGGGTGGAAAAAAGAGGTCGTGCGAGTCGTCGGGATACCGGATTCTCCCTACCAACTCGGTAGCGGCAGTTGGGTGCCTCCTGCTTAGTGTGGGCCTTCTCTTCGCCAATGGCTTGTGATAAATGAAAATGGAAGTTGAACTTGGTGGTGGGTATCAATGGCGTAGAAGTGAAGTGTGGAGCGGTTACCTTTGCCATGTTGACGAAATCCTCTTCTAGGCACCTGTATCAATAGCACACGAATCAGAATAATTATCCAACACCCTTTCTTTATTCACCCTTGTAATATTGTCCGTTGATACTATTGATTCTGACAAGTCGTATGTTCATTGTCGGCCCACGCAAACTAGTTAACCACATTGACAACATCAATCTGTGCGCCCATACAGACCCAGCTCTATGTGCTAAGATGCCTCACTCCGTAAACGCCCCCATAGCCCATCAATAAATATGAAGGATGGCAAAGCGTATACTCCGTAGTGAGGTACAGACCAGTACAACAAAGGCAAATGTCCAGTTGCGCAGCTCCTGTTCCCCTAAAAAAAAATCTTGATTATTTATTCGGGCATGTACTTGAAGGGCTTAGACAGGTTCTCCTTGCAGAAAGGGAGCTTGCTGACGGTCCAGATTTCGGTGTCCTGCGGGAAGGTTTGTGTAAGCTTTTGGCATTGGCCGATGTGAAGATGCTTGGGTTTGCAAAAGAGGTGAGGATGACAAGACGAGTAAGGGAATATGTCCGCGAATGGTGAAGGAGAGATGTATTGCGAATGAAAGATCTTACAGGGTTGAGCTTCTTCTTGATGTCCGAGTCCAAGGTACCAGCCTTGAGGGCGATGATCTCGGGTGCAGCATCAGGGTCATGGGCGATGGGGGATCCGCACTCAGAGCAGAAGAGGCGCCAGACTGAGTGACCGGAGCTTCCCTTACCCTCCCACTTCTTGATGGGGCCGCTGATTGTGAGTTTTTCCTTGGGGACGACGGTGACGAGGGCTGTTGTGAGAAGAAGGCATTGATCAGTGTTTTCTATTCCGGTTCTATATAGGTATGTGTGGTGGCATACAGTAGGTAGAGCCTGATTGGCGCTGGCAGTCATCACAGTGGTCGTAGGCTGTAATGAGGGGTTCGGACACGTCCGCCTTGTAGGTGACGGCCTTGCAGAGGCAGTGTCCTGTGAGAGTCATGGCGATGGGTTTTGGGGTGGTTTGTAGTTGGAAGGATGTTTCCGGTGCAGAAGTTCAAGACTTTGGACGTTCAGAATTGGAAGAGGGGAAAGAACAAGAGGCAAGGCGCGTAAGCGGGGTTACTGGAGATATATATATATATATAACTGCATCTGATTCTCACTCGTTTTCTCTCTTTGGGGGAGGGGGGGTGGACAGGCAAGGCGGGGAAAGGAAAAAGATATGGCGGTGCGCGCGGGGCGTAAGGATATGAATGCGATGTATGACGTTTTTCTAAGCTTCGAGCTTCGAGGAGATGTAGACTTCGGATATTAGGGGGGGGCTCCAAGTGATTGGACAAAGCTTCCTTTTCCCCCATGTCCCTCCTCTGCATCTGGCCCGCCCGCATGTAGTCAATTGGACTCGGATTCGTCGACACGGCTTGTTCAAACCCTTGGGTAGATTGGGTAGCTTGACTGCCCATCTTGTCAAGCGGCTTCATCGCAGTGTTGCCATGTAATCCGGCATGTGTGCTGACGTCGACAATGTGCCCCTCCCCGCCATGGGACGCGTTAAAAGTACTCATGGGCGACATGGGTGTGGCGGTTTGATCCGTGTTAGCTGGGATTCGGTCCTTTCGCTTGCACAGCTCAATATGCAGCCAAGCAGCGTCGGAAGTATCGGGCCTCGTGGCCAAAGGAGAAACAAAATAAAGAGAAAGAATTGGGGCGGCACCTAAGTCGTCGTCGATCCCGATATTGTGATGTTATAGTGATTTCATTTCCACAGTGGCCGTCGATGGTACCGGAACACCCCCACCGGCTCGGATATCGGTTCGTATCGTTTCGGAGAGTCTGCCAATTTTCACATATGGGAGGATGTTTCTTCTCTCTGTTTCTGCTTATCGTTTCTTTGTTCGCAGCTCCCGTATCAAATAAGATTGAGCCCTGTTGCAATATTGGCCAACATCGTGGCAGCAGCCCAGACCACTGCCAGTCGACAAAGGGTACCCCCGGCCTCGAGGACACTGGCGTAGCCCCCAAGTAATCGGTCCGCTAGGAACTGTCGAATCACCGCGGAACTGTACGCCGCCCTGTCCGAGGACGCCATATGATTGAGGACGAAGCCGTCCATTGACGAGATACGAAAGTCGCGAATATCCACTACACGGGGCGTTGGTGCAGGGTGTTCGGCAGACGTCATGGGTCGCTTAATGCTGGGCGGTCGTCGACGCAGGGAATGAATCGCCTTGAACATGAGAAATTCGCCGAGTCTGTGGGTGTTTACCGGTGGCGTAGGTCTCTTGATAAAGATCTTTGGGAGGACGTCGGGCTTGTCAACCCAGATGGTGCAGCTCTCAGTCATTTCGCAAAAGATGGCCTCCATGTCGTGGGCATAGCTGACGAAACGAGAGTAGAATGATGGGGTGAGAACCTTTATACGAACCTTTTCGGCTTCGGGGGCCCTCTCACCCGCCGCACTGGGTGATTGGAAAACTTGCTCTCCATGTCCAGGGATCCGACTTGGGATGTACACCACTACCAAAGGCATAGGGGACGACTCTACCAGAAAGCCGAGGTAATCGCGGAAAACACTCTCCAAGACCATCTCGGTAGCGCTGGCATTTCTTGCCCAGGTGTCCTTCAGAGGCTCGGGTCGATACCAGATGTGAAGATCATGCTTGAAGTATAGTACAGCATATTCCTTGACTAACCTTGGGAGAGTGAGGAAGCCGTTCAACCACCAGGAGCTCAGGAAACACAGCTTCTGGGACAAGTTCATAGAAGAGGCGTCAATAGCTTCGCCTGATGATGAGACCTTGGCGACAACCTTTGTTTGCCCCTTTGATGATACCAGAGTGATTGTCGCATCGATGCCTCGGAATCCCTCCAGGTCCGGTTCCAGGGGGTCTGTGGCGAGGAGGGTATACGAACCCTTTCTGGAGTTGAATGGCGAAACATGAAAGTCCTTTTTCCACGAGGCATTGAAGATATCTGGCCTCCTTGCCTCTTGGGGCCTCGCGGCTGTCAGACGATTGGCAGCACCATCTCTAGTCAATACATAAGCACGTCTTTCCCCAAAGAGATTGTTCATCTCAACAACCATGGCAGAGAGCGTCTTGTCTGGTGAATAAAGGTACCAGAAAGACACCGGGCTGAAGTGGTACCCCATCGACCTTGCAGTGGTGACCAGATATGCGTAGGGGTAGTCTTCCGGATCGGCTCCCTGCTTCACGTGAGTCCCACGGTCTTGAATAATAGTACTGAGGAGAGCTGGGCAGTCACACCTGAGACTTGAGATGGCCATCTAGTTTGTGGCGAAGGCCGCCTGCGCCTCCATCCAGGTGATCAGCCGAATCCACGTCGTACCATGCCTTGGATGATGAGAGGAAATACGGGACAGCTGAACGGGGACCTGGTTCTTCCACCGATATCACCCCATTGACAACTCCCTTGATCCCTACTGGGATGCCCACGAGGAGATGTGGGTGTGAGAAGGAATGCCTCTTGGGCAGCAGTCTCGTCTGTGTGACGCAACAAGGAATCAGGTAAGACAAAGCAGACCATCCGGGAGCACCACGGCATTCGTCACTCCGGGACCGAGGAGAAAAAAAGCGTGTAGACCAAAGAGCTGCGCCGACTACCACCGCGAAAATACCCTGGTGGGCTGCTCGTATAAGTCGGAAGGGAGCGAGTTTCAGCCAGCCAAACAAGGCCAGAGAGTTGAGAGCTGTTTTCAAGGCTCCATCAAACAAGAAGAGATAAGTAGACAGTACGCAGAAGTCCACAGGAAGACGAGGGTATCTTTCAAGTAAAGTCTCGACGCAGTCCCAGACCCAGAGCAGGGTAGCCAGGGGTGAATCGTCCGAGATGCCGTCCATGAGGAGGACCTTGTCCGGGGACGGCCGTCCCCCTAGGGGGGAGAGGTCCGATGCGGTGGAAGTCAGGATAGGATTCCCCTCAAAACATGGGGTATCCGGGTGGTTTTATTCCATGGGCTTAGGCACAGTGATATCACCACCCATCGGATTTGAACCATCAAGGTCCCAGCCATGAGGCACGAAGGCAGCGTCTAAGGGTACGTACCTTTCTCAGGTGAGGGCCGATTAGTCATTTCGGGTCGAACTATCAAATGTGGCTGGACGAATGTATGTGGCTAGTGAGCATTTTGTCATCGAGGTCAAGCCCTTTCCTACGTAACCGCAGTAGTCGCATGGGTGTCTAGCATGTTCCATTGCCGTTTTCGAGAGGAAAGGAGCGGCACACCAGCCCCAGCCAGCGGCTGTGCCCCGCCGCCGATTGAGTCAAAGACCGAGCGGCGAGCTGCTCTGGTCTCCATGATCCATATATTAATATCCCCGGAGAGAGGCATCTTTCTACTGTACCTACCCACCAACTTTACATTTTCAAATTCCCTCCTTCTCACGCGACCAACTACGCACGAGACGAAACCGCCACCACAGCACATCACAACACATAGCAGCAATCATGTCTGACGACTGGGATCAGGTCACCAAGATTGGCAGCAGGGTTCGCGGTCCTGGCGTCTCTCAGCGCGAGACTGTCGTTCGTGGCAAGAGCGCCCTCAACGCTGCTCAGCGTAGCGGCGGCGTCATTGGAACCGAGAAGAAGTACGCAACCGCCAACGCTGTAAGTGCTGACATCCCTTACTTTCCTTGTCATGGCTTCCTCTCTTTTTTCCCCTCCATCCGACGTCTATCTGTCCATCCCTCACCCTGGTCATCCGCTAGTTCGGTCGAGAGGGGTGTACCTGTCTCGTCCCACGTTAACCCCGCGCGCGGCGTACACCCTACAAATGACGAAGCATGATCATGATTCTAACGCAACGACAATAACAGACTAGCAGCGGTGATGGCCAGCGCCTAACAAAGGTCGACCGCTCCGACGACATCATCAAGCCCAACACGGTCGGCAAGGCGGTCGGCGACGCCATTTCCCAGTCACGACAGAAGATGGAGCCGAAGATGACGCAAAAGGACCTCGCCACCAAATGCAACACCACCCAGGCCATCGTTGCCGAGTTTGAGCGTGGCAGCGCGGCGCCCGACCAAAAGGTCCTCGCGGCCATGGAGCGTGTCCTCAACGTCAAGCTCCGTGGTAGCGGCATCGGTACCCCCAGGTTCGCCAAGAAGAAATGAGCAACTCGTCCTCCTTAAGGGCCAAGGGAAATAGAAATTATATCACAAGAGAAATCGAAAAGAAAAAAAATGCCATGAGGATTGTACAAGGCACCAGGGCGCGGGTCGAGAAAGCTACATTAAGTCTCATTCTTTTTCTACGCTCAACAGGCCCGCAAGCAACTATTGATGGAAAGGCATGACTGATGATTTTGGTATTTCACTGGTGTTATTAAACGGCTGGAAATGGGCGCTTCAATACACATCCTTTCGCGTCAAAATTTTTGGCTTACGAGGCCACAGCTTTGGTTCAGTCTCTCTGTCTCGTCGAGTGCCGCATCGTTCTCCGACAGGCGGACAAGAATCATGCCTAGTTTTGGGCCCCTCGTCAGTCATCAGCCATATGCCGGCTGTCCATCCCTTTGTTCGACGGACTGCCAACACCTACCATCACCTGCGCAGTAACTGAAGACTCAACTGCGCCACGAACCAAAATTGTGACAAAGAAGTGAACTTGCTTCGAGTAAATCGCCTGGCAACGTATATCTACTCCCCCATCTCTGTGATTTATCCCAGCGTTGCCACCACACCTACACGGCTTAGCCTTCCGAGGCCATTCTCACCATGCACATGGCTGTCAATGGACAGCACTAGGTCCTCCATCAGAAAAGGGGTATACTCATATTGAACAAGTCCTAGGTATATGTAATCTCGCCAGGCCTTCCCTACAATTTGTACCCGCTCGGTCCTCCTTGTTCAAACGCCACGGTCACGATGGCACACTGTTATACGGGCCAGGGCAACCTGCCGACGAATACGAGGACGACAACAATAGCAAGGATCCCCCCTTCAGATGATGGCAGCATCATGAATCGCAGACGAGAACGCAGGGGCCTCAGCAGCGGCTTCTCCTCTAACCTGGGTCGACGCCGAGCTGTGCCCACGCGCCAGGAGGAACACAGCACTCGCTCCTCCCTGGGTTCCTCACTGATCGAGCGGCTAGACTCTCACCACACAGAGGAAACGTGCCCTACAGGGTCTACGGTGTCTGAAACGTACCCGTCAGTCAAGTCAAGCGAGGCGATGTCATCCAACACCGCCGTCTCTTCGTCGTCACGACTCTACTCCCCAGGTCTAGATGCCCCGCGCGACACTCTGGCCTTCCTGGCGTACAGCCAGTACTTTACACAGTCTCCCCTATGCAGATGCCTCGACGACGCTCCTGGTGGAGTGGGAAAGGAAGAGTGTCTCGAGGAAGTGGCCCCAGCGGCACAGAGTATCAGGGATGCGGTCGAGGGGCGGAGATTCTGGAATCATGTACGGAAGTATCTGTGGATCAACGACGACGAAGTCGAAGACGACCGCCGACCAGGATTTCTTGCCCTTCCACCATACAGTATTGACGACAGTGGTTTCCAGCCATACGATGGAGAGGCAGAGGAAAAGTTTAGATCGTTTCGCATCTACCACGATGTTGAAAGGCCGAACTCTGTCCGTAATTCAGCACGTGGGCATTCGTCGAAATCAGCAGATACACTAGTCAATCAAGATACCCGCGAACCAATTTTGGAACAGAAAAACGAACGGGTAAACGAAAAGAAAGGAAAAGCTGAGACACCCAATACATTCCTAGGCCCCGAGTATGCACGGACACAGAGTACGGTGGAATCCGTGTGTGAAGGTGGACAGAGGCCATACCCCAGGGTAGAAAGTGGATCGCTGTCATTGCCAACGCCGAAGATACCCACCATTATCATGGAACCACCGCTTCGTTGGGATGGTGATGCCGATTGGGACTTCTTCTGAGGGGGGCAGACATGGTTTGCGCTACGGGAGACAAGGTATGTTACGTCCTCATGTGCAGCTGGACCTTGAGGGGTACAGAGCTGCTGTATGGATTGGGCAAGAGATCAGATATCCAGGCTTCTCTTTTATTTCATGATGTAAAGAAAATTAGCTTCCATCTTCTGCTCTCTCATGTAATATGAAAAGGTCAAAGGTACATTGCGTATTTTTTTTTCATTGAAAATATTGCAGTTAATCATGCGCCAAATCATAAGATATTCATGCCACGCTTTCTAGTATCCCATTCTATGCCGCCACCTTGGGCTTGTACTTGGCCGCGGCCTTGTCAAACAGCTCATTCTTTTCCTCGAGGTCCACCAGGAACTTGTGCTTGGGGTTGGCCTTCTTTAGTGATCTGGGTGGGGAGAGCTGTCGTTAGTGAGGAAGAAAAAGAGGGGTGGAGTTGATAAGAGGATCGACATACTCTGTAAACTCCTTGGGGTCCTTTCCGGAGATGACGGTCAGGACGAGTAGGTTGGCAATGGCATCAGCCTGCCCGGGGTCCTTCTGGAGGGCCTGCTCCAGTGCAGCCTGCGACTCCTCGAGGCGGCCGAGGTGAAGCTCACAGACGGCCTGGGAGACGAGGCTCCACGATGACGAGGTGGCGGGGGCCTGGGCGAGCTCCTCGAAGACGTAGAAGGCCTGCTGGTACTTCTCACCGCCGACCCTCAGGCCGACCCACGACTCTGCCAGGTTGACAAGAAGGCTGTCCTGGGCCCACCTCCTCGCTCCAGTGACTTCCTTGAGGGCGAGGTCGATTCGGTTCTGCGACAGGTAGATCTGGACAATGAGAGAGACGGCGTCGACTAGAGAGGGTGGTACCTTAGCAGACTGCGGCGCAACTGGAAACATAGGGTGGGGGAGGAGGGCTGGAAGGTGAAGACGAAGAACTTACGGCTTCCCTGGTGCTGCGACAGGAGCGCAAGGGCATCCTCGGACTTGCCGGCGGCCTGGAGGACGATACCCCCGACAACCTGGACGGTGACGTTGTCAGGCGACGACGAGGCGAGCCCCTCGATGGTCTTGACGGCGGAGTCGGCGTTGCCAAGGGACAGGTCGGCCAGGGCGCCAACAGCTTGGAGATCGGGCTCGGACTCGCCCTTCACTTCACTCGCGACATCCTTGGCCTGGCCGAGGGCGATGCGGGCCCTCAGGACGAGGACCTTTGCGGGCACGGCGTTCTCGGGGGAGAAGGACGACGTGTCGAAGTCGACCACCTCCTGGTATTGGCCTTGATGGAAGTAGTTGTGAATGTTGATCAATTCACCTTCTGCCGAGTAGGGGTCCATGCCTGCGGTTTATTTCTCGTGTCGGGGAGGAGGACGATTCGGGGTGTGGATGCGGAGCTGGGTATTGAAATCGACAATCGTCGTCACAAGCTCTCTCGTCTCGCAATGAACACCTGGCGCCGGCATCCACCAAAGCAACTTGGACGGTTTTATGGTGGGGTTCCCTTTGGGAAAGGAGTAAGGACAAAGTGGATACCAGCGTCGAAAGCCATACGTCGTGGGTCCTTGATGTGGCTGAGCTGGTCGGCCCTCTTTGTGGCTGGTGACCACGCACACAAGGCCCACGGTCCTGAGCAAATCAGGCATGGTGGCTTGACCCTAGATCCCACAAAGCGAGAAAACACACCAAAATCCGCAAATTTCCTTCGCCCTCCGGAACTTTGCATCACCACACACAACCGGAACGACACCCGCAAACAGTCGCCCAAGATGGTAAGCCAACATTCCCATCATACTGCTTCCTCAAAGACAACAGGGCGGTTCTTTGGATTGCCTCGATGAGTCGCCTCTCTTTTTACCCCTCAAGTCGTCCATGGTTTTCTACATCGCCGCCCGCACCGTCATACGTCCGTCTCCCCGCCCGCTTCGAGAAGAAGAAACAAAGAAAAAAAGAGATTGCTCGACCAACTTCTATATCGCCTCGTTTGTCACTTGAATATATTTCCTCCCCTCAGTATACAAACTACAATTTTCACAAGAAACGGAGGGGCACTATCTCAGGCGGACCGAGTGTCAAACTACGGGCTACGAGCGGGCGGGCGGATGATGATCTTCCGTTCAGACGGGTGGGCAGACGATAACCATGAAACCATCGACTACATGTAAAATTCTGAGAGGAACATCGAGGCCCTCCACCAGACCACCATATCTACAACAAAAACAGAGATTGATGAAGGATCGAACATGGCCGAAACTGACAACTATCACAATAGGTCAACATTCCCAAGACCCGCAACACCTACTGCAAGGGCCGGGAGTGCCGCAAGCACACCCAGCACAAGGTGACCCAGTACAAGGCCGGTAAGGCCTCGCTTTTCGCCCAGGGTAAGCGCCGTTACGACCGAAAGCAGTCCGGTTACGGTGGTCAGACCAAGCCCGTCTTCCACAAGAAGGCCAAGACCACCAAGAAGGTTGTGCTGCGCATGGAGTGCGTCAAGTGCAAGACCAAGTGCCAGCTTCCTCTGAAGCGCTGCAAGCACTTCGAGCTCGGGTATGTTTCTTCTGTTCCTCTCTCTCTATTTTTTTCGTCTTCCCTCCTCCCCTAGGATAGGCAATGCGCTAACACGGCTCTCTCTCCCTTCCTACAGTGGTGACAAGAAGACCAAGGGTGCTGCTCTTGTTTTCTAAATGTGTTGTTGATGGAATTTGGGTCACTGCACACTTTGGGTGCTTCTCCTTCTGCGCGGCATTATGGGCATCATGGAAACAACTTTTGGCGAAGGGGGTTGCAAAAAAAAAAAGGAACAATGTACTCTTCAGTTGAGGAACGGTTCATAGGGAACGAATAAAGACGGAAAAAAAAACCCGATAAAAAATCCCTTTCATTCACGATGCCATTACACCCTCACCCTCTGTCTAGGGGGATTTCCCCCCTCCCAACCGCTTAGGTCGAGGATGTGGTGCCCAAGGTGCTCTTTTGCTTTGAGGGGTAAAATGTGTATAGGAGAAACGTCCCGGATGGGATTGATGAATACATTTGATCACCACAAGCCTCACTGATACCATCGTGAATCGTCTCTTTTGTCCCTTCCTGCGGAGCTTTATCTCTGCGGTCGACTGAAAGATGACGACTGAAAAGAATGGCAGGAGGGGAGAAGGGGTCTAGAAGCCCTCTCCCATGGTGATGGTTCTACCAGCTCCGTACCACAAGGTGCCGGCCCTCATATCCAGACCGCGTTCCTGGCCAACCATCCACTCACCCAGAAACCGGGCATCACGAGCATCCCAGACATCCTTCTCCAGCCAGGCGTTGACGTGGTCGATAGCCTGGACCCACGCACGTCTCTTGTCGGGCGTATCGTGATCCTCGTCGGTGAGATACCTGCCTAGCGTGATGTGTGCGCTGGGCACCTGGTACCGCGAGCCGACCTCGACGCCGGCTCGCTGGACGCTGTCGAAGATGTCGCGGCGCAGGTGGTGGTAGGAGTAGGCGTCGTTCCGGACGACGTCGACGGCCGTGTCCGGGGCCGAGGGCGGCGGCGAGGCGACGGCGTCCGTCTCGGCGGCGGGGAGGAACGACAGCGCAAAGGCCGACAGGTCATACGAGATGGTGGGCCTGACGAGGCGCGTGCGGTGCGTGTGCGTGTAGCTGGCCACGGAGACCATGGAGGTGCGCAGCGTGGACACGAGATCTGCGATCTCCTCGGGAGTCTTGCAGAACGCGAGCTCCAGTGTTGTCATGTGCATCCTGTAGGTTGGCATGAGCCATACATCTTTTTTCCCCCCCAACCCACCCTCGGAACAGACGAGACAGCACGGTTCGGTCAGCCATGGACTCCGCGGTATGATGTGGCGGGTACGGGTACGGGTACGGGTACGGGTACGGGTCTGCTCTCACTCGGGGCACTCTTCCGCAGCAACTTCTGGAGATGGACGGCCAGATCGATGATGTGGGACGGTGGCCGGGCCCAGAATACGAGGCAGTGTCTCTCATCACGGAACGCCGGATCCGTCTCCAGCTTGAGAAGGTGCTGGTCTATGGATAGGCCGGTGTAGTCGGCCGAGAGGAACTTGGCCTTTTGCTGGGCGTTGCGCTTGGTGCGATGGGTGTCATACAGGGTACGGATCACATTCTAAGGTGTCGACGACGGGCCTGGTTGTCAGCATCCAGTCTTCTTCTCGGAAGGATTTCAGATTGGAATGAGAAGAGAATAAAAAAGAGTAGTTTTTTTTTTTTTTTTAAAAAAAAAAGGGGAATAAAAAGAGGATAAAGGAAGATCAAAGGCAGTGGATGAGCGTGAAATGTATCGTTGTTTACATGGTCGTCATCGCAGGCCCTGATGAAGGCGGCGTAGGGATTCTCTCCCGGTTGGAGGACGATGCCCGAGAGATCCTCCAGCTTGGTCTGGGCCGCTGCCTCTGAGCCCATGGTGGCGCGTCACAGGGCGGATGAGATATGAGATGCTCTTCTGGAGATGTGTATCGTGATGGAGCGGTGTGGGTGAGTGCTTTGGGAGCGCCTATATCCGATTTCCCCCTCACATGAACAAAGATGCATGTTGTTTCGGCCGGCATCGATTGATTGGGCTGCTGCGCCGCCGGGTTATTTTCACACTATCAGATTCTAGCTTATTAATTGTAGCATTGCTACCAAGAGAGAGGTTCAGACGGGGCAAAGTGGGTGTGGTAGACTTGGACACATACATATACATATACATACATATATGTATATATTGTCTTGAAAGGATAGTAATGTTCTAGATGTAGCATCAAGGATCCAACCTGTAATAGGGGGTCGTCTCCGCGAGAGTTTGAGCTGCGGTGTCAAGTATTACTAGGTCCCACGAACGACCAGCCCATCTTCAAGCCTGGGCTGGAGATGAAGGCATGGTATGACGGCACGTAACCGGCCTTGCAACACATTGGGATCCCTCAAACTACATTCCGGATATCCACACCTTCATGTCCATGCTCCCATCTCTCCTTCTCATAGGTTTGCCATAATCTTCCCATGGGGTATCAAGACATGGATCCCACCATCCGGCCCGGCCTCAAAGTCGACCAGCTGACAGTCCTCTTCCGCCTCACCGCTGGCAAACTGGAAGACGACAAAGTCCAGGGCCGTCCCCTTCCCGCCCAGGACGACCATGGGCGCATGCCACGTACCGGCACCGTACGTGACAGCCTGGTGGCTCTCGGCGACGAAAGCCTCGAGGTTCCGCACGTCGGGCAGTCCCCTCCCGGGTAGGCCGTGGCCCCGACTCGGCACGACGAGCCCCTCATCCTGGCCGGTGGGGGTCAGGCTGGGGGCGACGATGACGAGGTATCTCGATGCCGAGGAGGCCACGGGCGTGAAGGTCTGGGTGGTGAAGGGGTGACGCTCCATGACCCTGACGGCGAAGCGGCCAGCGGCTGCTGCGCCGCTACCGACGATGCCGATGTCCTCCCTGGCTGCGCAGCGGAAGATGCTCATCTTGGGAGACGACCTCCCGCTGGGCGACTGATCGTACAGGTTCCTGATGCTGCTGACGTCGCGGTACTGGATGGCCGTCCCCTGGTTGGCGGACACGGCGTTGGCGGTCAGGGAGCCGTCGTGGGCGGATGGGTGGACGTGGGGACGGGGGTTGGCGACGACGTCGCCAAACCGGGAGAAGGCTTCGCTTGTCAACGGCTGGGCCGTCACCTCGACGGCGACGCCGCCGATGCCGATCTTGGTGGACATGATGACCGAGGTCGGATGATTCTGGGATGCTGTGTCTCTGTGTAGAGGGACGAGGTTTAGGGTCAGACATGGCAGACATCTACATCACGTGCACCACGACTCTTCTTCCAGACTACCAAGTACGATGGTACCTGTACAGATAGACTACTCTCTGCTCTATTGTCATATCTCGTCCCCGAGCACCGACAGGCACACCAATCAAAGAGCGACTGATTACTGCGCTATCGGGGGGGAGGGGGGAGGTCGACAACTGGTTCTCTCGATCCCGTCATCGGCCAATCCGGTAAAATCGGCAGCTTTCGTCTTCCCTGTCGGTCACGGAGACGGTGTAGCCCATATGTGCGTGTGTGCGGGTGTGTGTATGTGTATGTGTGTGTGTGTGTGTGTGTGTGTGTGTGTGTGTGTGTGTGGCAAAGAGGGGGGAAAAGTCTTTTTCTTCTTCTCCCACACGTATGGAGATGTGTTATCGTAGCAGTAAATGGCGTTTTCGTCTATTGAATTGATTCTTACCCCATTCTTCGTCCTATTTATTTTTCCTCTTGAGAATAGACCATTTCCAATCTTCTACAACTTGTAGAGACGGACCCCCGCGCCCCACCTTGGGAGAGAAAAAAGCTGATTTCCTCTATACTACACCGATAAAGTTGGATTATTTATCAAGTTCTTTTTTTTTCTTCAGGAATCGACTTCTATTCACATCAATCTGTATATATATATATATAGTATATATATACATACTGACCTCCCAGTGGGACATGAAGGATACCAGAGACCCGGGGAGCTTAGATGCTCCAGCTTTGGACCATCGCACCCCTCATCATGACGACTCCGAGGTTATCGCCGAGCTGACCGTCGTTGACGACACTCACGATGATCCCGTAGTAGCACGGGACGGCGACGACGTCGACGTCGAGGCCAAGAGGCAGAAGGAAGAGTCTGTATCGTGGGGTGATTTGCCTCGGAAGGATCAGCTTGTTGTGATAACATTGGCTCGACTTAGTGAACCTCTTGTTCAGACATCTCTTCAGGTATTTTCTCACTTGAATCGCTATTTCTCTACCCTCTACTCTTCTCTCCCTCTCTCTATCCTCTCTCCTCTCTCTCTCTCTCCCTCCTCTTCCTCTCTCTCTCTCTCTCTCTCTCTCTTACCATGTGAGGGAGAGAGAAAGAGATAAGAGTTATACTGCTCTGGTATGATAACACTCGACGCATCAAAAGGCCTACGTATTCTACCAACTGAAATGGTTCGACCCCTCCCTCCCCGACTCAGCCATATCGACCCACGCCGGCGCTCTGCACGCCAGCTTCACGGCCGCGCAGTTCGTCACGGCCATGCTGTGGGGTCGGGTGGCCGACTCCCCGCGCGCGGGACGCAAGGCCGTCATCCTCGTCGGCCTGACGGGCACCAGCCTGTCCTGTCTCGGCATAGGCTTCTCCACGGCCTTCTGGCAGGCCCTCGTCTTCCGTACGTTGGGTGGTATAACGAATGGTAATGTTGGAGTTATGAGAACCATGTACGTTTTCTTCTCCTTTTCTTCTTCTTCTCTTTCTCGTCATCTCCACCCACGCATACATGTGCATACGAGCTCTTCTTGTGTGTAATATGTGTCGAGTCTTCTCACCTTGATCTTTTTTTTTTTTTAAAAAAAGAAAAAAAAAAGAGTTAAATAAATTAATCTTGTTTTTTTAAAAAAAAATCTAGGATCAGCGAAATCATCAATGAAAAGAAATACCAGTCGAGAGCGTTCCTGCTCCTCCCAATGACGTTCAACGTCGGCGTCATCATCGGCCCCATCCTAGGCGGCATCATGTCCGACCCGGCGGGCAGCTATCCGGACGTGTTTGGCGGCATCGCCTTCTTCGAAAAGTACCCGTACGCGGCGCCCAACATACTCAGCTTCGTCTTCCTCGTCTTCTCCGCCGCCGGTGTCTGGCTCTGTCTCGAGGAGACGCTAGGTTCCATCGCCGTCGCCGGCTCCTCGGGCGGGGACCTGGGACTCAGGCTGGGTCGCGGCCTGGCCTCGCTTCTCAGCCGGTGCCTCGGCCGTGGGCCGCTGCGGAGAGAGGGCGGTCATTACACCGCCGTCCCCACCGCGGATCACGACAACGACGAGTCCATCGAGATTGACCCTGCTCCCGCTCCCGCTCCCGATTCTGATCCGGCTGCGGCAAACTTGAAGACGAGGGGTGGCGGTAGACGGTTCACGAACCACCTGCCCTTCCGACGGATATTCACGCGCAACGTCGTGCTGACGCTGATATCCCACTTCTTCATGTCCCTGCACATCGGCACCTTCAACTCCCTGTGGTTCGTCTTCCTCTCCACGCCCGTCTACGACGCCGACAGGTCGTCGCACGCCACGCGGCTCCCCTTCCGCTTCACGGGCGGGCTGGGCCTGGCCCCGCAGTCGGTCGGGCTGGCCATGGCCACGCTCGGCGTCATCGGCATAACGATGCAGCTGGTGCTGTACCCGCGCGTGGCCGCCCGTCTGGGCACGGTGGTGTCGTGGCGCCTGTCCCTGTGCTGCTTCCCCCTGGCCTACTTCCTGGTGCCGTACCTGTCCGTCGTGCCGAGCGCCGCGCCGCCGCCCGAGGCCAAGTCCGGCCCGGCCGTGTGGGTGGCTCTGTTCTGCGTGCTGTTCATCCAGGTCCTCGGGAGGACCTTCGCCCTGCCCGCCCAGACGATCCTCATCAACAACTGCTCGCCGCACCCGAGCGTTCTGGGTACCGTGCACGGGATAGGCCAGAGCGTCAGCAGCGGCGCGCGCACCATCGGTCCCATGGTCGGCGGCTTGGTCTACGGCCTGGGGCTGGATGCCGGCGTCGTCGGCGTCGTGTGGTGGGCTATGAGTGCCGTTGCTGTCCTAGGTTTCCTGGCTAGTCTGTTTGTCCGCGAGGGTGACGGCCATGAGATTTGGCTGGAGGGAGATCAGGAGGAAACATGAATAGAGTGAGTCCGTGGAGAGAGATACAAGAACTTATATACAATAGACGAGTCGAATAAAAAGGGACATGTCTTATTAAATTTATCTTGGAAAGGGTGGAGGGAGTATCTGTCAGGTGTTTTTTTCTTTCTTTCGAGGGGGGGGGAGGGGGGGGGTTTGTGTGTTTCCGTTCGCTTACTCTTTCTCTTCAGTGTCTCATCAAATCCCAACGCCAGGGCCTGCCTATATATCAATTCCAGGAGACATAACAGAGAAAGAAAGATATATAAAAGAAGAACCAAAAAAAAAAAAACCAAAGACACCATACCATGATGATTTCAGAGGAAACGAAAGAGATGTAGAAAAAAAACGCCTCGCCATCCATGATGAAATAAGATGAAGAAAGAAACAGACATCACAGCCATAATCACGTATATGATAGACCACACCGATTGCATATCATATGAGCTCCCGAGGGGCCTGTGTGCTCGCCATCGGCGGCGGCTGGTAAGCCTGATCCGGGGCAGGAGGGGCCCCCGCAGTTCCGGGGACGACGGGTTGCTGGTGCAGGACGACGCCCTGTTGGGGCTGGAACTGGTAGCGGAACTGGTGCTGCGGCGACTGCTGGTCTCCCAGAGGGGAGGGAGGCTGTGGTGGTGGGTAGTAGTACGCATGCTGGCCCGGCGGAGGGGCGGCGAAGCCCGGGGCGGGCACGGGTGCGGGCCAGGAGGGCGGCGGGCCATGGGGAGGGTACGTAGGCAGGCGCTCAAACGGGCGGCCGCTGGGCGAGGCGCGCATGGAGCGGGGGGCGCTGTTGCGGGAGGCGCCGCGACGTTCTCGGCGGCGGGTGAGGAAGCGCTTGCCGACGATTGTGAGGAAGATGGCGACGCACATTGCTATGATGAGGGCGGCGAGTATGATGGCGTAGCGCCGGTTCATGCCAAAGGTGAAACCACTGGGCGACGTCAGAGAGGGGGTCGTACGAGAGGTGCGGGGGGGTTGGGGAGAGCGAGGGAGGATAGGGGAGGATAGGGAGGGAGACGTACAGGAAGCCATTCATTATTCCGAAAAAGATGATGAATCGGCCGACCCAAGGGTGTGCCTTGCTGATCAGGGTCCGCCGTCGTGGCGGGGGTAGGCGGTGATTGTAGAAGCCCAGGCAGAATTGGCCGAGGACGAAGATGGTGATGATGATGCCGAGGATCTGGTGGTAGGAGTCGAAGCCGCGCGACTGTTTTTTTGTTTTTTGTTTTGTTTTGGTTTTGGTCTTCGCGTCAGTGATCATCCGCTTTCGGGGGAGAGGAGGAGGGACCGGGTGGAGGAGAGGGGAGGGGACGGTAGGAGGAGGAGGGGAAGGGTCAGGATCAGGATACCGAGAACTGGGATACTGACCCTCTGGTATCTGAGAGAGGTGGCGACGCCGACGCCGAATCCCACAATGACAACGACCATGGCCGACGACTGGGTGAGGGCGTGCCAGCGGACGGCGTGGCCCAGACGGAGCATGACAGCACCGAGAGGCATGACGAGGACAAAGGCCATGACCATGCAGACGGCGTGTACGGTGGCCAGCACGTCGGCCTTGCGTATGAACCTGGCCGTGAGCTCCGTGCCGTCATTGGCCCTCTGGCGTGCGAGGTCGACGCTGAGCGGGGCGGTGGCGCCCCTCGCATCGGACATGTTCATGCTGAAGGAGCCGTACTGGACGTGGTACTGGACGCTCGAGCGAGGGTGGTCGCTGTTGAAGCCGGCGAGGGGGCCGAGGGCGTACATGGCGCCCTGGGACTGCGACGAGACGTCTATGGCCCCCCTCTGCCTGCCGTCCTCGCCGAGCGGCCAGCTGAGGCAGTTGCTCAGGCAGCGGCCGGCGACGACCATGTGCTCGTTGTAGATGCCGGTGCCCGAGTAGATCTCGTAGTCCATGGCCGGGAAGTACTCGGGCTCGCGGTGGCCGTGGGCGATGCGCGGCGAGAAGGTGACGTTGGTCTCGTCGTGGTTGTCGTACATCATCAGCACCAGGGCGCCGGGCATGTCGTCGGACCCCAGACCTATGGCGGCCCAGGCGTGGCTCCGGTGGGCGCGCATCTGGAAGTAGAATTGGTCGGTGGCGTCTTTGGGGATGGACATTGCGAAGGAGATGGCGCGGTCATCGCTGACAAATACCACGTGGGGGTCCGATGAGGAGGAGGAGGAGGGGCGAGCATATAATATATGCCGCTCGGGAGGTACCAATATATAATATGATTTCTGAGTAACACATTACCTTCTCGG
>NW_023336188.1:762774-773851 GCF_012550715.1 Geosmithia morbida
TCATCTTGCCGGGCGCGAGCTGCCGACGGAGCGAGGGCTGCGGTTGGTGATAGTGACAGTCAGTCAGTCAGTCTTCTTCTTCTTCTTCTTCCTTTTCCCCTTCTTTTCTGTCTGCCTGTCTGCCTACCAGTAAGGGAGACGCAGGGAGAGGAATGGTTTCGGATGGAAGAGGGATCGAAGCATACCTGCTATGGCAGCTATCGCCCAGCGGGTGAAAAGCATCCCTCCTCTCTCTGGCCAGTGGAGCGAGAGGCTCAGGTGGCCATGGGGAGATGGAAACGATCGGAGAAGGGAAAGACGATGACTGATGATGGGCTGGAGGGGGTATTGAAGAGAGAGAGAGAGTGTGTGTGTGTATCTATATGCACTACCCGTAATAGCAAGAAGAGAAGGGGGGGGGGGGGATAAGAAGAAGAAAGGAAGAAGGAAGGAGGAAAATAGCGATGGTAGTGGTAATATTATTATTACTACTAATAACTGGCAATGATAATAATGGTAATGATTATAATGGGTTGGTAGTTTAGTTTGTTTTATGATGGGAGAAAAAAAAAACACCCCAAGGGGAGGTTTGTCATTGTATTACTGGATACTCATAGTCCCTTCCTTTCTCCCCCGCCAAGCCAAGTCTCTCTCTCTCTCTCTGTCGTGCGGATAAAGTGAGAGAATCTGCCGTTTCAAGCGAGCTTCGCGTGTGTTGCGCCGCTTTTTTAGAAGCCAAAGGAGCCAAGAAATGGCTCGGAGAGGGAGGCAACCCACATCAGGTATTATCCGTTACATGGGGCAGGTTGTCACTTTCTTTTTGTTTCTTCATCTTTTCCTTTCTTTCTTTCCTCTTTTCCGTCACTTCTTTCTACTCTTTTCCGCTCTCTCTCCATCTCTCTCGTCCTCTCTCATCCTCTCATCCTCTCATCCTCTCATCCTCTCACTCTCTCTCATCCTCTCATCCTCTCATCCTCTCTCTTTCTCATCATGTAAGAGACTTTTCCCTTCTTCTCTCCTCTTTGGGATTGATACTACAAGTAGTACTTGTAGTGACTCCCCGCTCGGATCAACGGCATCTTGACTTGTCACCGAAGCGTGAGAGAGAGAGAGAGAGAGAGATACATACTCGTATGTATATCAGTACTGATAATCTGCATATCATGTACACATCTACTACTACTATTACTACTACTACTACTACTACTACTACTACTACTACTACTACTACTACTACTACTACTACTACCATCAACTTGTCATCCAAAGAGTTGACGCCGTCTTGACCTATGCAATATCAATACCTAGAGAGTATCACTACGGGTAGCCATCGGTGATCACCACCATCGTCATAAGAGGCCTCACACACGCCGATTATTACTTATTCTCATGCAAGGACTCGACCGGAACAGCCCTGCAGCTACATGACCCCTGTTTCCGGCCCTTCTGATCAATCGTCATACGTGCATACTACTACGTACCTGTAATCTGTAGTGCAACTCTTGATACGGAAGAGAAGAAGAAGAAGAAGAAGAAGAAACCGAGACGGATCGAAGATGCCGACGAATGACAACGACTCCCCCGTCTCCCTCCCCCCCCCTTGGAGGCTTGGGTTCGGCGCCATGGCCGTGAAGTGGGCGCATGTGCAGCCGGAGGCCTCAGACGACCCGCACACCAAGACGACGACACACTTGATAAGTTGACCCGAGATTCTGTTTCTCCTTGTCGCCCTCCCCGTCTACCGTCCTTCCGTCCTCGCTGCCTGTTTCTCATCGGCTTGTCCTTGTGCGGCGGGGTAGGTGGTGTCGCCAATGTCCTAGACTCCCAGGAGAGACGGGTTCGATCTCTCCCTGCCGAGACTGGAGAGGATGGTCCGTCTCCTGTTACCGCCATCTGACTAGCATCAACTCACATGTCGTGGCTCCTATCCATCTATCCTCTTGTCCCATCTAGGATTCGTGAGTGAGCGATGTGAATCGACTCGTCAAGTGGAACCCTACGAGTAGAGATTCCGGGCATCCCCCCCCCCCCCCCCCCCCCACCGCTATCAATACTTTAATACTTGTCACGAGCCAGTATTGCAGTATTGCAGTATTGCAGTATTGCAGTATTGCAGTAGTACAGTATTGCAGTAGTACAGTATTACAGTATCACGGAATATTGCATAGACGTAATAGTGCTGCTGGTCTGCTGCCTGCTGCCACTATCATTACCACGGATAGTGCTATTTTTTGCATCAGATATGGGTGCATGTACGTACATGTACATGATGCATGACTATGGGGTGTTCCCCATGCTGGCCGATGTTCCGTCAGATCAGGCAGCGTTACAGGACGGGTGCGACGTACTGGGCAGCTAACTCTCCATGGTTAGAGTGCTATGAATCCCATCGTTGGACTTTCATAGCATCCTGCTTCAGCCGCTCCAGGTTACCAAGTATCATCACTCCCTAGTGCATATAGCACCATTGAGAACGTAGTAAGTAGCAGTAGTAAGCAGTGAGTAGCGGTGGTACTAGAGCGTCATGCGAGGCTTTGAGACCGGCAACTCCCAGCTCCCACCCGGCGGGCTACCGGCCAGTGACAGCCCCAACCGCCAGCGCCCTTCAGCGCCTGCCAACCCCTAACACCGGCCCGGGCATAGCACCTCTCAGCCTTGCCGTTAAACCCGGGCTAACCGCCAGGAACAGGTCAAAAAAGTGTCCAGTTCCCCCCTCCCACGCAACATCACATCACCAACCACCGTCACGTCACCAACCACCCGACGCACCCTGCCCCACGAGGTAGACATCGACTGTGCACGCAGAGCACACCCGAGTACCCATCGTCGCTCCTCCATCCCCTCCGTCCCCTGCAGCTACGCGACCATAGCAAGGGCGGTCCAGCCCAAAGCTTCAGTCCGACAATGACCAGCTTTATCTCTATGCTAGGCTGGGCCTTTCTCCCGGGGGTAAGCTCTTTTTCCCTTCTTTTCTTCTCCTTCCTTTCTTCTTCTCCTTCTTCTTCTCATTCCTTCCCTCTCTCCTCCATCCTAAATCTAACATCCACCTTCAGCTCGCGACTTCGTGGGCTCAGACAATCTACTACGGCATCACGATCCGAGCCGGCGACCCTCGACCGACTCCGGGTACAGCACGGTACAGCTCTCACAGGCGGGTGATCCACATGCTCGTGGTGTCGGCGTACCTGGCCTACACCATCTACGAGGCCGACCATGAGATCCGGGCCGCGTCGTCCTTCTACGCCGACCTGGGGGTGGATGCGACGTCGACGGAGCGGGAGATCAAGTCGCGCTTCCGGCGGCTGGCGGCCCTGCACCACCCGGACAAGGCCGGCGGGACGGGCGACAGCTCCCAGGCAGCGGCCGACTACTTCATGCACCTGAAGACGGCGAGCGAGACGCTGCAGGATGCGGCGCGGCGCTTCGCTTACGAGCGCTTCGGGCCCGACGTGGTGCGGTGGCAGCGCTGCTCGTCGGTGCGCGACTACGTCTCCCACGGCGTGCTGCACGGCGTGCTCCCGCACTACGCCGTCGCCGCCTCGGCCGTCTACGTCCTCGGCCTGCTGGGGTACATGGACTTTGCGCGCTTCTACCGCTGGCTGCTCGTCGCCCTCGTCCTGTCGCTCGAGCTGCACGCCGTCACGCGCCCGCGCTTCCCGCCCTTCCTCGATGCCGTCAACCGCGTCGTCGCCGCCTTCTCCTCCAGACCCGCCTACCTGCCTTTCCAGATCGTCGCCCTCGCCCGGAAGCTCACCGTGACCGTGTACATTGCCCTGTCGCAGATCGGCCCGCTCCTCGTCGCCCACCTCGAGGCCAGCGGCGGTGGGAAGCAACCGGCCTCGGCCTCGGCCTCGGCCTCTGCCAGCAGCAACCGGGACCCCGATGCCGCTCTCGCAGAGTCTCTGGACCGTCTCGACGCCCTCGCCGCCAACCTGGACAGGGACGCTGCGCGTCTCGTCGACGTCGAGACCGCCCCGTTCAAGAACGACCCTGCTGCTGCCGCAAACCTGCGCGGCAAGATGCGCGAGTGGCTCGTGCAGAACACCATCCGGGCCGACCCCATGGTTCGTGACGCCGTGGGCTCATCCTTCAGGCGGAGGAGGATAGATGCTCCTGCTGGTGCCAGGGGGACTCGTTGATGATGTTTTAGATGCTGCATACTGCTTGCTTTGCTACGATAACCTCCAGGACATGTCTCGCTGGATCATAGAGTCGTGAAGCAAATCTAAAAATTGAAAAAAAAAAAGAAATCGACAAGTGAAAATGTTAGAGATTTGTCTGCAATAAATCAATAAATGTACAAGAGCTTTTTTTTCCCCCCCTCATCTCTTTTGCGGCTCTTTTTATATCGAGCACTCCAACGCCGTAAGTATCGGAATACATACACAACAGACAACACAAAACAAAAACCTGTTCCACCCATTTCCCATCATTACGCATTCTATATAAAGGGAACCAAGAGGAAGGAGGAGAAGGAGAGAGAGAGAGAGAGAGAATTGTACCGTAGACAGGGTAAACGAGAAAAAAAGGTGAAAGGAAAAAGAGAAAGAGGTTCTATAGAATGAAAAATCCTAGAGCATCTGAGCTCCACGCGTCTCTATAGGAATGTAGCAGATGCCGACGAATGCGAGGAGTATGAGTATGGCGGACATGTAGATCGGCGTCGCGGCTGCGTCGCCGGGGACGTTTGCGGCGAGGACGGGGGCGAGCAGGCCGGTGACGCGGTTGAGGAAGCTGGCCATGCCGGTGCCGGCGCCGCGCACGGAGGTGGGAAAGATCTCGGGGGTGTAGGCGTAGAGGACGCCGTACATGATGTTCTGGGAGAAGGCGCCGCAGCAGGAGAAGATGAGCTGGCTGGTGGACGAGTGGCCCCAGACGACGAAGGCGAAGAGGAAGACGGCCGAGACGAGGGTGGAGCAGGCGAGGGTGCCCTTGCGGCCGAGGAAGCGCGAGTCCCGGTCGACGAGCCAGGCGGCCAGCAGGGACCCGGGGACGCCGCAGATGGACGTGATGGCGTAGTTGCGGTAGGCCTCGCCCGAGATGGCGGCCGTCTCGGACTGGACGTCGGCGCCGCCGCCGCCGCCGCCGCCGCCGCTGTAGCGGGCAAAGTACTGCGGCAGGAAGGCGTTGAAGAGGGGGTAGCCCATGCCGATGGTGGCCCAGGCCCACCAGATGAGGGCGGTGGAGAGGCCGACGTCTCGGGTACGGAAGAGCTCCTTGGCGCCGCCGGCCAGCTTTCCGAGCTTGTCGGCCACGACGCTGGACGGGTCCGAGGCGCCGCCGCCGCCGCCGCCGCCGCCGTGGGGGTCGTCGCGGTCGACGCCGGCGACCGCGTTCATGAGGTCCGAGGTGAGCCAGGTCTTGGTGCCGTTGCGGGAGGCGATGCCGTGGATGACGGCGACGGCCTCGTCCTGGCGGCCCTGGTTGAGCAGGTACTTGGGCGACTCGAACAGGCGGAAGAGGAAGAAGCGGACGATGAACATGGCGAAGGTGATGACGCCGATGGTCACCATGAAGTAGCGCCAGCCGACGTCGACGGGCCACTGGGCGATGAAGTACCAGGCCACGAGGGACGACACCAGCTGGCCGATGGGCCACCACACCGACAGCAGGGTCAGGAGCGACGTCGACGCGCCGGGGAGGAACTCGAGGAAGAGGGAGCCGTCGACGGGCAGGCTGCCGCCCACGCCGGAGCCCAGGGCCGCGTAGAAGAAGCAGACCCACCCCCAGGTGCGCGCGTAGGCGGACCAGATGCCGAAGACGCTGGCGATCAGGAGCGTCACGTTGAAGGGGAGGCGACGGCCCACGACGTCGGACCCGATGCCCCACGCGAAGCTGCCCAGCGACAGGCCGACGAAGAGGGCGCTGGTCGTGTACCGCACCGACTTTTCCGAAATGTCAAACTCGGCCGACAGTGATGGCAGGGTCAACGATGCGCCCTGAAGCCACAAGCTGGTAGCGAAGAAGAAATCGTCAACGTTGGGAAGGCCGTCTCGTCTTCCCACTTTCTTCTTCTTCTTCTCTTCTTCTCCAAACTTCTCTCTCTCTCGATTGGTTTCGGAACTTACTTGTCTGCAAACCAGCCGAATCCGCACACGATGAAGAGTTGCCAGTTGTAGGAGCCCATACCGATGTCCTGGATCGCCTTGTTCATGAGCTTGATCTTGACTGTAGAAACCCGCCATGATTCATCAGCAAAGATAAAATAAGACAGATCCTCTCTGCACCACCACGAGGGACGTTTGGTGTCATGGGGGAAGAAGGATGGCGATCTCACTCTCGGCACTCGTCAACGTGACGGGCGTCTCTCCGTCACCTGCCAACCTCATCTCCGCGCGGAGACCGTCGACGCTGTACTCGGCGGCCCGCATCTGGAGCATGCCGCGCGTCTCCTGGAGGTCATCCTCGTCGTCGGCCCCCTCCTTGCCGGCCTCGACGTCATCGTTGTCGCCGTTCCTCCTGCCTTGGCTGTCCTCGCCGCCGTCCTCGTCGTCGTGCTGGTTGAGCCGGGCCTCGATCTCGTCGTCGACGACGTGATCCTTCTCCTCGTACTCCGTCCGGCCGTTCCTGGCAGAGTGGCTGTAGTTGTGTGCCTGGTTTAGGGGGACCCAGACGTCTTCGTAGTCGTCGACCGACTCGTAGCGTCGGAAAGCGTCGGACCACGCCATCGCGTAGTGTGGCAGAGGTGACGATGGGGGGCTCGATTCATAAAAGACGTCTGGCGTCGCGTGGCCGCCCCGTCGGGGTATCGTCTCTCCCGTCCTTCTCCTTCTCCGTCCGTCTCTCTCGCTGTTCTTCGGTTTGTCGGTCCGCAGACTCGTCTCGAGAGGGGAGGTGACGCGTAAGAGTGCGATGGCAAACAGAACAAGGACGGGGAGGGAGCAAGATTGTGTGAAGAGAGATGGGGCGAGTTGAAAAACAGTGGACGGCGAAAAGAGGTAGAGGGAGAGGGGGGAAGGGGGGGGGAGACCAGAATAGAGCAAGAGGCTGGACGGAATACAAGTTGACAGGTCGAACAAGACGAAAAAAGGCACATGCAGTTTCAAGGAGGAGGGTGGATAAGCACACCTGTACCGTTACGGCGCTGCATGTATCGCTCCGTACGCCGCTAAGCAAATGAAGATCGCTATTCGGGGGAGGGAGGTGGGGGAGGTAGATTTGACAGGGGGTAGAGGGGGTACCATCTCAGGGAGTTCTGCAGCGCTCCTACGGATGGATATATTACGCCTCTCTCTTCGCCTGGGAACTCATAGTGTTGAGAACTTGAGACGGCCTCCATCCATCCCATCGCAACAGCGCAAAGGACGGTGCCGGTTTCCCTCTTGAATGTCTGGGCCGCTTTACGAGTACATCGGCTCCATGTTGTGTTCAGCTGATATGTACAGGGTCGACCTTTTGGTAAACAACTCTAGTATATACATATATACATATATGTATGTATATGTATATGTATGATGCGCTCAGACATCGAGGCCTATGTCGGTCCTCAGTCCGACTTTCTGAGTAGATCTCGCCCGCCTCATTTCCCAGCTGGTAGTCATACGAGCACAGCTACTCCGCAACACATCCATCTTCCTAGGTAGGAACCCGAGCGTTTCACGCCCGGATACTGCTGTCTCGTGCTCGTATCGTGTCAGGTCTGCTTGCGGTCGGCAATACTCTCTCTCTGTATCGCATGTACCATAGTTTGGCTCTTGCCGAGCATTCCCGTCTGGACCGCTAGCACTGGGTTCCCCGGATCTCACGTCTTGGCTTTCCCGGCCACGCCCCTGCTTTTTCCTCTCTCCTTCTTCCTCTTTTTTCTCGCCGTTCTAGACTTCTCGAGCCATGTGATGTTTGATGATCTGATCAAGCGCGTGCTGTTCAGCAGTACGGATACGTGCACTCGGCAGTATTGCATTTGTCCATATACACAAAGAAGCAAGCAGGCCATCTTCTGCGCAGGGCTGTGCGTGTCTGTATGTGCGCATGCGCGTGTACGGATAGGTATGTGCACACGGCCAATGTCGCGAGTCCGACGCATCTTCTCTTTCCTCTCATGTTGCCGTCCGGATGCAGAACCAGGGTGAGGAGCCGGCTCTCTCGGCTGCCACCTCACGTCGGTTGCCGCCTCACTCCGGTCTCTTCTTCCTTCCCGGCAGAGCTAGCATGGCAGATGCAACGACCTCGTACTGCTTGGGTAGAACAGATCCGAGGTCCCGCCATCGCATGGCAGCGTCGTACCGTACACGTAGACCAGACCAGTAGTCCATCTCGTCGGAGGAACGGCAGCGAATATGACCTCCCCAGCAAATCTCATCATAACACTATCTCTTCTTCTTCTTCTTCTTCTTCTTCTTCTTCGTCTTCTTCTTTCTCCTCACCTTCCCCTCCATCCGACCTTGTTAGGCGCTGTCCTCGTCGCTCGTCGCCTCAATGTTCGACTTCGACTGGTCTCTGGCCTTCTTCTTCTTCTTCTCCTTCTCCGCTGGCGCTTCCTCGGCGTCGACGTCGACGTCGTCGACCGAGTGGCCGAGCTCGCGGAGCGCAGCGTTGATTCCCGGCGCAGCCTTGAGGAGCGCCACGTATTGCTCGACCGAGAGGGAGATGCCCTGCGCGCACGCACACGCGGATCGTCATCAGCATCGCCGGTCTCGCATGCAGACGTTTACAGCTTCAGGCCCTGCGGGTTTCGGGATGGTGATTCGTTACCTTCTTGCCGGGAAGCGTCTTGCCATCCTTTTCATAGTACTCGCGCACGTTGACGAAGCACATGTTCTTGAACTGGGACACGCCCACCCGTCGCTTGTTGGAGAGCTAGGCCGTCGAGGAGAAGGATGGGAGGAGAGTTAGCCGACACTGCCCGCCCTCTGCGGGCTCTCCGACGTACCTCCCAGAAGGGGTTGCCCTCGCCGTCCTTGCCTGCAGGCTTCGCAGCCGCTGCCGCGCTCTTGTTCTTCTTGGCTGTGGCTGGCGCTGGTGCCCCGGGGTCTCCGGGGTCTGCGTCGTCGATGACGCTGGCGCCGCGCTTCTTGCTGGGTCCACCCATGATGCCTCTTTCGGAATCACGAGTGAGTACTCGCTCGTAGCTGTCCTCTACTTCCCGCACCAGAAAGAGAACCGATTGATTGGATGACCGGGATGGATCGCAGAGGGCTGTCTGTGCACAGAGATGCCGCCTCGTATGCTCGCGTGGCGGGAACCGGCGCGGTGACTTTACGATCGAATGGGTCGGGAGGGTATTAATAGAGCATGCGCATGGAGAATCAACCCTGGGAGCATGGTGAACTTCATGAGACGCGTCAAGCCAGCAGTGGAGCTCGGTTTTCTCGCCCGTGTATCGATATGCGTCCCGCGCCGCCGAGCAGGCATTATTATTAGCATGTATCATTACCGTATTATCACTACGTACGAGTACCGAGTAATCTTGTACAGTTTGCCAAGAAAATATGTACGGAGTACTCCGTACCTTCTGAGCGGTCAGTAATATTACTACTTGACATAGCAGAATATACATACGGCCATACGGGCAAGTTGGTCAGGATGGGCGAGTTCATCATGTCACTTCATCTCTACCTCTACTCCTCCCCCCCTTTAGCCTCCATCAGACAATACACAATACATCTCAAGCTTAGGTAAACCGATCTTGTTCAACTCCCATCGAGTGTAGACCTGAGGCATGAATGGCACGCCGTCCAACCTATACGCGTCCAGCCTTGTTCACTTTTCCTATTAATAATCATCTCGGCTATCCGCATCCTCCACGCCGTTGCCATCGCATCCCTTCCTGTCCAACGATTCTGCCGCGATCGAGAGAGAAGAGGGAGAGAGAGAGTTTTGCACGTCACCGTCGTCCTCCTGAATGGGCGGGCGGGTAGGAGGAGCGACTTTTCTTCTTCTTCTTCCTGCTCGCCGGCGAGGAGGCTTCTCCTCCTCCTGTCTCTACGAGCCGCTTCCACTTATCGGGCGGGATTGCACTGGGGGCGCCTAAGCTCTCTTGGCCGGTATGAGCTTGACGCGATCGAAAGTCGATCAAGAATTCCATCTTTTCATCGGCGTCTTGCAACACGTTGAGCCGTCAAACATCCACCATGAGTCCCCCAGGAACGGCACCCTTAGCTGTAAAGGTGTAGCCATTATTGTTGCAGCAGCGTTACCTCTGAATCAAGGCACCACAGGCATCCTCCGTTCCGAGAGCCCGACGCTCTTGTCTAGGCTCTGAGATAGCTACCGTCGTAGGAGGTCTATGAATTCCGGACGTGAGACGGGATGTCCGTCTTCAGGGTCCTTCATATAACTGTGATTACCGCATTGGGGGCATTTGCTGTCTAGCGGCCGGTCATCCATGAGTGATAGGAGACACGGCGATGTGAAGTAGACCGTGAGGGCCTCCCCCAGAGAGGAATGTGTTAGAGCAAAAGCAGGGTGTGGCGGACATCGGGCAAACCTTTTTCAGTGTGACTGATCCCCCCACAGACACCTTCCCAATCACGATTTCCCTTTATAGGGGAAAAAAAAAGACGATATAAATAACGATAACATACACCAAGTCATCAAACCCCAAACCCCAAACCCCAAACCCCAAACCCCCCGATATCTTTTCCCACTGCTCTCTATCACTCTGATCATTGAATGACTACTCGGAACAGCCCCGGTAGACCAGACGCACATTATTCCACATTGTGCCGGCCGTGACGTCCGACAGCATTCCAGTACTATTACGACTCAGTTTGTAGCAAGTGCCAGATCGTGGCACAGTGGTGGTAATACACCCAACTCCATATTATCCCCCAACCTTTTAAGAATCTCGGTCCACTGAATCGTCTGTCCAGCCTGGCCTCTCTGGTCCGGCCTCTCTCTCCTACTCCCTCTTCCGCACACACACTCTCTCTTCCGCGCCTTCTCCATGCTTGTTCCCCGTGAGTATATGTCAGACTCATCACCACGAATTATTCGCATGCAGATTATCATATTCCTATATCGTGACCGTTGATTCTTAGGACGACATATATATATGTATGAGTATCCGTACATGTCAAGGGCCACATCAAGTGGAACCAATCCACCCGCCCCCCTGCGCTTGCATCACCACCTTTGGAGGAGGGGGGGGAGGGGGTGG
>NW_023336188.1:774001-778075 GCF_012550715.1 Geosmithia morbida
TGGTACGAGGGTCTAAACCGGCCCGCTGGTCATCACCGCAGCCCCTGAACGCTATTTGCTGCTTGCTTGCTGGCGGCCTTGCTGCTATTGCTAGTCTCCTATTGCTACTCTGCTACTGCTACCGCTACTGCTACTGCTGCTGCTACTGCTGCTGCTACTGCCTTCTGCTAATGCCTTCTGCCACTGCCTTCTGCTACTGCTGCCACGGCCCCAAGGGGGATGATTGACATTCCCGACTCCCGGATTCTCGACCTTTCCTCTTCCCCCATTTCCCCAGCCCATTTCACGACTTTTACGATACTCCTTTTTTTTTCTCTACTCCTTTTTCTGGGCCACCACCTTTCAACGATAACGGACCTTGCCAAGACAACGACCCGGTCCCTCTCGTCCGTCATCATACGACATCTCGCGCGTGCAGAGCTTAGTTGCTATGGTACCACCACCGCATGCCCTCGCCAGCGATTCGTCTTAAGGACACGACGAACCAGAGAAAAAAAAAAGAGAGGCTTCGATTCCGTAACATTCATTCTGAGCCATCTTCATGACTTCGACACGGGTTGCCAGTGGCACGCTGGCTCCCAGCGCCCTCCCAGGATCACTGCGGGATGCTCGGACTCCCTTGGACGGCACCAAGGACGCACAGCCCCCGCAGCCCCTCCAGAACGGCGATTCCGAGGATGGAGGCGACGACCGAGACGCTGCTGCCCCGGGCACCTCGATCCCGGTATTCGCCAAGTCGAGCGACGACGGCATACCACCCGTCGCCGCAGGAGATCTCCAGTCCGTCCTCCTGGCCAAGCTGCTGGACTTTGCCTCGACAGCGACCCCCGGCACGCTCGGTGCCATAGCCGTGGGTCTGTCGACTGTGCTGTACCTTCTGTTGGGTCCGCTGGCTCTGCTGTTTGTCGGTGCGTTCGGCGGCGCCCTCGGCTTCGTCGCCTGGGAAGCTAGCCACCCCGAAGTGGCTCGCATCGTCAGGGGCGAAAGGGGGCTGGACGTTCTAGAGAGGCTTCGTCTCGGCGCCGCCGACGCCGAGCCCGGCAAGGAGAGCAGCCCTGGGGAGGATGAGCAGACGGTCCTGAGGGGCCTGGACGAGCTCCGGCCCGAGACTCGCGAGGCCCTGGGAAGCCTCCTCGACGCCATCATCCGCGACTACGTCAAGTCGTGGTACAGCCCCATGATACCGACCGACCACTCGTTTCCGCTCACCTGCCGCAAGATACTCACGTCCTACTTCCTCTCCATCTCCAACCACCTCTACCGCAAGCGACCGGCCGATTCCTTCCTCGACCTCCTGACCAACTCGTCATCCATGATCATCGTCTTCATGTCGGAGCTGGCCTCTGCCTTCGCCGACGTTGGCCCCGATTCCGACATATCAGCCGTCGAGGTCATATGCAACTACCGTGCCTCGCACCCCGACTGCCACCTCAACAACCTGCTGAACCAGCACCAGCAGAGTGTCAAGCTCAGGATGGTCAGCGAGGATCTCCTACGGTTCCTGGACCGCAACCCCAACAGCGGCGACCCGGCCTGGGTGTTCCTGCGTGAAATCCTCGCCAACTTTGTTCTCGAGGGGGCCCTGCAGACCTGCAGCAAGGCCGACTGGATCAACAGCTGGATCATCTACCTCTTGGAGGCTGGCGAACCTGACCTGAACCAGGCCATCGACGTGGGGATGCAGACCGGTCGCGACGTGGCCGCGGCATCCAACGCGGCAGCCAGCAACAAGGACAATGCCAGCGACAACAACGTCTTCATCGACATCGATGGCAACGTCGGCAACATCGGCATCGCCAAGCCTGACCGGTCGGGGTCAGATGCTCGGGCCAAGGCTGCGCTGAGCCACAAGAAGAAGCTCAGCAAGGCTGACGAAGAGATGGAGGTGGCCGTCGAGGAGATGAAGAAGCTCAACGCCATGATTGCCCGGGACGAGGAGAGGAGACGCGAACGCGCCTCGACCATCCGCAAATCCACTGATCAGCAAGCGGGACCGCGATCTTTGCACGGCAGCCTGGAAGGCCTCGGCAAGTCGGTCCCCCCCGGCGAGCCCTCGCCAACATCGCAGCTCCCCGCAGCCAAGGCCTCCCCGCCCGGCAGCTCCACCGACGGTGTCTCGACGACGAGCGAGGCTATCCCGACGCCCCACACACCGCGCTCGGTCAACGAGACGACCAGCCAGGGTTCCTCGCCGCGTCGCTCTGGCGGCACCCAGTTCACCAGCTTCGACCAGATACAGGCGCCACCGGGCCACGGGGAGAGCAGCGGAGATGGGCAGGCGAAGAAGCCGCCGCTGACGCTGCACAATGCATCCTTTACGCTCCACGACGACAACGTTGACAAGTCGAGGATCCGCAGCAAGCCCAACTGGGATTACCTGATCCAGGTGGAGCCGAGCTCGGCCATGTACCCCGGATGGATGATCGTGAGGCGATACTCGGACTTTGAGACGCTCCACGAGATCCTGCGGCGAATCGCGGCCGTGTCCAGCGCCACAGCGTTTACGGAGCTGCACAAGGAGCTCCCGGCGTGGAAGGTGCACACGAGGGAGTCCCTGCGAGGCGAGCTCGAGCGATACCTGCGCGATGCATGCTGGTATCTGGCCCTCGCGGAGAGCGAAGGCTTGAAGCGTTTCCTGGAGAAGTCGCAGGGCCACACGCACGGAGACTCCAAGTCGTTCGGCTGGGACACGGTCGGCAAGAACATGCTCGACGTCCTCACGACGGCGCCCAAGGGTGCCGTGGAAGGCGGCAGGACGCTCGTAGGAGGTGTCCAGGGCGTCTTCGGAAACTTCCCAGGCCTGGCCAAGAGGCCGACCGGCTCGTCGGTGGACCTCAACGCCGCCCCCCCGAGCAGCCGGCTGTCCATCTCCACGCCGCCCCGCATGGAGTCCAAGTCGCCGGTGCGCTCGGACCGCGCAAGCATCGACAGCCAGAGGTCGTCGGTGGTGTCTCAGCAGCCAGGCAAGATGATGCCCATGGAGCAGCGCACGAGCTACCAGTCGCAGCAGGGCGATGCTGAGGGCGAGTACTTCCGGGTGGGCCGCACAGAACGTCTAGACTCGTCGGCGTCCGGGCCCGGCAGCGCCCGTCCGAGCAGGGAACATAGCCGGACGTCCAGCCTCGCGGCGCTGCGCTCCCCCTCGTCGGTCAGCCTGGAAAACGTCAAGCTCCCGCCGCCGCCGGACGAGATCACCGAGGACTACGACTTCTTCCGGACGGATACGCTGCACAAGAGGACCGGCAGCCTTGCGACCAACCCGGAAAACGGCCAGCAGACGGTGGCGGGCGCAGCGGCGACGGCTGCAGCGACGGGACCCAACGTCACGGCCGCCGCCACGGCCGCCGCCGCATCACCGGTGGCACCGGCCGCCGCCGCCAAGAAGCCGGCCGTCAAGCCAGCCCGGCAGTTTACGCAGCTGTCGGAGCCCGAGACGCGCGTGGCGGTGGAGCTCCTCTTCGCCGTCATCAACGAGATGTACACGCTCTCGTCGGCGTGGAACATCCGACGCACGCTCCTGACGGCAGCCAAGTCGTTCCTCCTGCGGCCGGGCAACCCGTCGCTCCTGACGGTGCAGAATCTGATCCAGGAGTCGGTGCTGGACACGTACACGTCGGACGCCGGCATAGCGGCGCAGCTGCGCAGGCTGCTCAAGAGCACCATGCCGACGGACGAGGAGCGCGCATCGTGGCCGTCGGACATGACGGAGGAGGAGAGGGATAAGCTCCGCCTCAAGGCGAGGGGGCTGCTCATCCGGAGCGGCGTGCCGGCGGCGCTCATGGGCGTCATGGGCCAGGCTGCCACCAGCGAGGCTCTGGGGAGGGTATTTGACTGTCTACAGATTGAGGAGGTTGCACGGGGTCTGATATTCGGTCTGGTCCTACAGCTTGTCAGGATTGTGACTCATTAAACTCGTCTCTACCTCTTTTCTTCTTTCCCCTGCTCCTTTTTCTTTCCATCTCTGTACTCATCCTTCTCTTCTACAAGAGTATTTATTGTCTGTGGGAAATGTACACATACCAAGGGCGCAACGTTAGGGCTTTTCTGTCTTCTTTTCTTTCTGTTCTTTCGACG